>NC_052500.1:80603140-80664135 GCF_016617805.1 Bactrocera tryoni | reverse complement strand
TATTTATAAAATAGTATTTAATTTTTTTTTTTAAATTGTTTGGTAAAATTAAAAATTCTTTAATAAAACAAAAATATTTGAATTTTTTGATATATGTATATATATTTTGTATTTATAAGTTTTACTTTTTGCTTTTTTTGTGTTATAAATTAAAGTAAATATGTATTTGTATTGATAATTGCTAGGCTTAAGTGGAAAAATAATATATAATTAATAATACATGTAAAAGTAAATAGAACCAAATCCGTCTGCATTTAGGCAAAAAAAAAAAATCTTAATGACTTAATGCACAAATAACTGTATTTTGTGTAGTGGCAAAAAATTAAAAGCGGTTTTGCTACATTTATATATGGAACATACATATATATGTATAAGTTTAAGAATTTGATATTGTTTTTGTAATTATTTTAATATATATTTGCTTGTTTGTTTGCTGTGGTTTTCTATTTATATTTAAAATGGTATTTTATTTTTTTTTTTAATTTTTGTATTATGAAAAATAATTTTCAATGAGACCAAGAATCGTATACCAACTGTTCTTTTTATAAGAATCGAAAGTTGTCTTAAAATTTTAGTTTTGAGTGCTGATTTGTTTTTTTTTTAAATAAAGTTGAGTTTTCTTAAAAAATCTTATTTTTAATAATTAAGAAATTTACAAAAGGTTTTCGAGTTATAAATAATTTTTTGTTCATTACAAACTAAAATGACTTTTTCGTGTGTTCGCTTAAAGATAATTTTTTTTCTTATTTTTGTAAGATAAAAAAATTTAATAGTAATAACGCATAATTACATTTAATTTATATGTTGCTAAATTACAAAAGATATTCCTTTTTGCAATAACAATTTTTTTTTACAAATTTCAAAAAAAAATTTACAAATTAAAAAAAATTTACAAATTACAAAAAAAGTTGCAATTACAAAAAATTTGTAAGTGCAAATTGCAAAAAAAAATGTTTGATGTTTTTTGCAGAAAAAAAATTCTTTTGTTGATTTATGCAAAAAAAATGTATATTTTTGTTTTTGAGAAATTTTGCAATTTTTATTTACAACAAAGAAATATTATTTTGTTTTTAATTACAAAAAATTTGAAATTGTTTATAATTTTTATAAATGTTTTTTTTTCTCGTGTATTGCAGTTATATAATGTGTTTTTTTTTAATATTACATTTGAGTTGTCATTTCTACTATTCTTCGTCGGCCTTTGACGTAATTTACAAAATCATACATTAGAAAAGTAAAATTCACTTTAAAAAATCTTAAAAGTGCATGCTTGGTCAAATACTTTATTTTAAATGTAATTTAAGTTTTAAATATTTTTTCATTATAATATATTTTTATATACTACATATTTGCTGTTGCAGCGCCGCTGTACATATTTGTTTTCAATTTAAATATAATTTTTAAGCTTAATTATTATTTATTTACAGCTAAAATTACAAATGAATAATTTTACGGTAATTTAATACTTTACGCATGCTACAGTAGAGCCGTTTTGTTGTTGTAGCGTGTATTTAAATTGCCTTACAATACAAGTACTATAAGCAATATTTATATTTCAATAATTTTCATTTCATTTACTTTACTTTTGTAGATATTGGAGTTCGAATATCTGATTGAAAATATTTTAAATTCATTGCTTATCGCTTTTGGTTCGAAATTGAATATTTACATATTTATAATTTGCAATCGCATATATAAAAATCATATTGAATTCTGCTCAATTAATTTTATTTTTGTTTTCATTTTTTATTTGTTTGTGATATTTCAATGACTTTGACTTGTGTGTTGATTGATGAGTCGGGTTGTAGGGCTATCAATAACATCTAACTTCTGTTAAACTGTGCTTGTGTGTTTGTGAAATGGCATGTACAGTTATACATATGTGTGCTCTGAGATGGCTATTGATATTTATTTGGTGATTACAGTATTCAAACAGTATTTGCAAAGCTGTGGAATTACTGATTGCCACGAACGATAATGATGCTTATGTGAGTGGTGAGATATGATTGGTTATTTGTATATATTTTACAAATATTATTAATAATATTCACTGTCCTGCAAGTGTACTTATCCTGTGCATGATTTAGGTATAAAATTTCGTTTGTTGTAGAACTTGAGTTGTATCATTTCACAACTTGAAAACTCATTCACTTCACTTAAAACCAAAAATTTTCTTATCTTAAGCCGTTTACGCACTGAAATAAATATTCCAGGAAGCTTAAAAACTTTAAAGCTCTAAGCACAAAGCGTTACAGCTTTCATCAATCTTCAAAGCTTTGAGCTTTAAAGGTTTATAGCTTTCATCTGTCTCTTTGACTTTACGCAAAAAAAGCTTTAGAGCTTTCATCAAACCTTAGAGCTTCATGCAAAAAAACCTTTAAGAAAGTTAATAAAGGATAACGCTTAATTCTAAATTAAGTGCTCGCGCCCAACAAAGTTTCCACTTTCTTTAAACAAAATCAGATACCAAATATAATGAAATATTAGCAAGCTTAAAAAAATATTATCTGATGAAAAATGTTAGAAATCAAGTACATTACAACTAGAGATACTCGTATATGGTCTACCCTTTTCGTATTCAGAGTTTTCATATATGCTTTAAGCTGAGCAAAGCTTGCCGGTTTGTTACTGAGCCTGCAAGCTTTCACCAAAAGTTAAACTTCATATACATATATTTAAGTGCATATATTGGACACATGGTATACGTTCTTTTTAAGCGCTTTGATAGATGATCCAACCTCTGGAAGTTCACTATTTTGCTTCTTCCTATTGAGACTACAAGCTTTCGTTATATTCCATATATCAGGAGATATTACTTAGCTTCTTATTACTTAGCTTATATTTTAAAAAGGTTACAAATTCAGCGCTGCTCAAATGAAAGTTTCAAAAGCTCGAACCATACTTTTGGAAGATTATTAGATTACTCTAAATTATTCTTCGATTCCTAAACAATATTAGCCCCAAAGCTTTCTCATAAATAATTTTCTATGAAAAAAAAACAAAAAATTTACTTACCTCAAAAAACAAACTTGAGTTTTTTTAGATTTCTTGAGTCTTGAGTGAAATTTGAATTCATTGCAGGACAGCTGATATTTTATTTAATTTGATTGTGAGATATTTATGTATCTATATATTTTGTATACTTAAGCCTGCTGGTTGAAATATTGTATGCTTTAATTGTGACACATTTACATATGTATATTGATGGCTTGATTAATTGCTTGATGATTTGTGATTTATGTCGGTAATAATATTTGTATGAATATCTAGGTATATTTGCTCTGCTACAAATTAGTATGTTTTTGTATTTACAATGTACATAAGGTGAAGTTGATTGTGGTTTCGAATTATTTGTTCTTGAAGTAAATATATGCCTGTAATTTATTACAAATGAAGTTCATATGTTAGTGATTTAGTGAAGACGAGTGTTTTTCCATGTGGTGAGTAATCTATAAATTGTGATAGTGATTAATTATGCGACTTTCGGTTTAACGATTTTAATTGTCTAATTTATTTATTTTAATAAAGTGTTGAAAATTGTTCTACGGAAAATTTTTGACTAACGCGACAAATGGAGCTAATTAACCGATCGGTGTATTTTTTCGATTAATCGACTATATAAGATATATAAAATTAAATTTGAGTTAGTCGCTTAATCTAAAACTCATTTTAGACTAGTCGGTTAATCTGGAATTAATCTTAGATTAAACAATTAACAAGAAATTAATCTCAGATTAGTCGATTAATGTAAAGACGATTAATTTCAAAATATTCTTAGATTATTCGTTTAATCTGAAATTAATCCTGGACTAGTCGATTTAACTAAATTTAATCTTAGATAAGGCGACTAATCCAGAATTAATGCTAGATTAAATGATTAACAAAAAATTAATCTTAGATTACTCGACTAAACTAAAATTAATCTTACATTAATCGTTTAATTTGAAATTAATATTCGTTTAGCTTTCAATCTGAGATTAATTTTAGAATACTCGATTAATATGAAATTAATCTTATATAAGACGTTTGATCTGATATTAAATCGAGATTAATCAACCAAATTTTTCGTCGTATACAATTTAGTTTACCGATTTGCTATTTATATGATTGCCTATGTACTTCTAATTTCACAGTTACTAATATTTATTAATGCTTTCAATTTAGGTGTTTTATTTAAATGCGTTTTGGTGCCTATACTGCAGCAAGCTTAATACTAAATTTGTATTGAATTTTTGTTAATACTAATTTGCGCGACTCATTTTGATTTTCGTTTAAATTACCCATAGATTGTTTGTGTATTTACTGTTATTGTTTTGTTGTTATTGTAAATAATGAAGCTTTTGTTTATTTTATTTTCCCATATGCAATACTGTTTAAAAGTACGTAATTCATCATTTATAAATGAGAGTTAAAACAAACCAGAAAACTTCGAGAGCGACATTCGTGAGTGTCTTAAATGTGTCTCTCTCGCTTTGTGAAAGGTGTAGAGGATTAAAACTACCAGTAAATTTCCACTTGAGCTTTTTGAAATTAAGAAATATGTGGTTTCATACTGTTCAAGTTATGTTAGAGAGAGAAATGTTTACGAAATAACTACAAATCAAGAGTGTTTTCCAATAGGGTATTATTGTAACAAATAGAGCCGGAGAGAGTAGGACTTTAAAAACATGAAAAACATATTTTTGTTGAAAAGCAATTAATATTTGTCAATCTCCCACTTTCCTAACTGAAAGTTGATCTAGATTATAGCACATTTATCTATTCATTTCATTCTCAACATAATAATTTGCGTCTTTTTGGATTACACGAAGTCACTCTCACAAGCTTTCTGAATATATTTTGCTGACAAATGTGACTTAATGTATTTAAATTTCGAACCTTTACATGTCTTTGAGTTCCGCTCGGTTAAAACTATATTTTACTGATATATATTCTATATATATTACACTCAATTAAATACAAAATCCCATGCCATCCACACTAAGCTAAAGCCATATCAATATGTATGTATCTTCAATATTTAAAAAAAAAAATACCTTCTAAACGCACCTTTATCATTATCGCTTAGAAAACCCTAAACATCACATATCTGTTTCCTCTTTCGAGCAGTTCGAATCGTAGTTTAATATTAAATTAGATTTAATCACTAGTTCTCACGCACTCAGTTCGAATTGCTCCTGAGCAAGTGTGTTGGCAACGCCGCGATGGCTCAATAGAACCCCTTGCCGTTGCTTATCATGCTCAACACCGATGCACCCAATTTCCAACTAAATCACATTAGTCATCATTTCAGTGTATTGTAAATATTGTCAGCCACCTCCTCCAGTTCGTTTGCAATGCTCGCCGCTGTAGCGCCAATACTACCGCCATTGCTGCTACTGTTGTTGTGCATATCATTGGCCGTTGCCGAGTTGCCCTCCAGCGCCACTGTAGTGACATGCGCGTGGCTCTTGCTGCCCACTTTGCCACGCCTTGCCGCGCGTTCGCGTTGTTTGTCGTTGTGCAACGGCTCGTCGCCCAAATATACCGTGTGATAGCTCACCGGACTGACGGAGTTGCAATTGATTTGTACGCGACTGATCGCCAGGCCTGCTGGTGGCGCTATTGCGCTGACCACAGTTTGACCGCTTGTCGACTTGCTAATAACGCTGGCAATGCTCGCGCTGCGTGCACTACCGTTGAACGGCGGTGCGATCGTGGTGTATGTCAGCGATGCATAATCACCGTAATCGTCCGAGATCTGCGTGGAGTGTGTTTCAGCCGAAAAAGTGTCACGCGTGGCTGATGTGCAAATCCCGCCCATAGCCGAGACCGTGGTGCCAGCTGTGGCTGTTGCATTGTGGCTAACATTATCATGACATATCTCTGCATAGATATTCTCTTTGTTGTAGTCGATCATGTTGAGTGCCTGACAAATGTTGCCGGCTGGATTCTCCGATGCCGATTCGTCGCTTGAGAGCACCAGCGAATCGCGTACGCTCGAGTAGGGCAGGTCGTCAATTAGGCTGGTGGGTGTTAGCGGTGAGGCGAGCGCAGTGTGATTGCTTGAATGGCCCAGACCACCGTTGCCGGCAAGCAGTGAGAGCCCGCCAGCGGCACGTCTGCCAGTTACGGGTTCGCCGATATTAAAATCAAGTCGTTTGTCCCCTAGCGTTGGTTTTGCTGCTAAGATGCCGTTGTTGCCATTGTGCTTCAGTTGCGCCAGCGAACGCTTGTTGTCGTGTAACTGCATTTTTTGTGGTAATGAAAAATTCAAGAGTTGATGCAGGCTCGAGGAGGATTTGCTGTACTGCCGCGTTTTGACGTGGAACTCATTATAAAGCTTTTCGGTTATAAAAGACTGTGGCATGAGGTCCTGATTCTCGAGATCTTCAAGATCGGTGCCCGCCTCTGAGATGGTATCGGTGTTTGGTAGCAAATCAGGTTTGCGTGCAGCGGCGCCGCCGCTAATAAGCTCAATATCCTGTAGCGACATGGATTTGGTTATCATTTTATTGCCGCTCGTTTCGACTTTCTTGAATTGTTCATCGATAGTCGCCAAAGTTGTGGTCTCCGTATCAGAACAACCGATATCCGATGCGCCGCCACTCGGTTCCGAAATTGATTCATGCGCGTCTTGTGGCTGCGTATTTGGTTTATCGCCGAAACGTTCCTGTAACAACTTCGACATATCTGAATAGCGTTCCATGCTCATGCGTTTCGCCTGCACATCCAGTTCGTAGGAGGTCATTGTGTGCGCTGCATGTTTGTCCTGTTTGCGGAACCATTTCTTCTTTGTCGACTGAAAAACTTTCATCTTATCACTAATGCGGTTGGTGCTGCTTGCTGCGCTTTCAAAGGCTGCTTGCGCGGCTGCTTCTTTTGCTTCCAGATTAGCGAGATCCGATTTGCTGAGGAAGATTATGGAGTCTTCCTTCTCATGCGCCGGTATTGTGGTCTTCTCACGTCGCAGCAGCTTTGGTAGATGTAGTGGTTTCAAAATTTTCAAACCTTCACCACGACTCTTCGAACCAGAACGCTCCGGACGGTGCAGTATCTCCACCTCAACCATCTTCAAAAACTGATCACAATTGAATTGACAAAACTTCAATATATTTTGCACATTGGGATTTGCCAGCATGCGTTGTTCACTCTCGAAACCCAGTGAACTCTTCAACAAATTCATCTCTTTGGATAGATGCAGCTTACGTAAATGCAGTGGACTTTGCACTTCCACATCCTCGATGGGACAGGCGATCACCACATTCTCAGTGGTTATGTGCGTAATGCAAACATTCTCGGGTATCGCGCTACTACAGCCATGCGGTCCGGAGATGTAACGTAGCGTTAACGGTAACTCCCGTTGTGGCGTTATCAGCGTCGTAATGCGATGCACACAATCCGGATTGACTTTCTTATTCGCCTCATTGCCGATGCCACCGAGTTTCTGCAGTATTTGTGGTATACCCGGTTCGATCTCGTAAAATTTGCCCTTTGTAGAGAGCGACACATACAACACCTGTCGGTTCTCATTCAGCAATTGAGCATAACGTCCCTTCTCTTTCTCCCGACCATGATTGTTATTCGCTTTTGTTGTAACACCACCGGTACAACCGATTGTCGTGTGATCCTGCTTGCCATCTTCGAAAACGGCTAGCAGTCGAAAGACTTGACCACCTCGCGCTGTCGTCTTCACATACTGTGGGCGATTGTTGGTCGGTGGTGGCGGTGGTTGGGTATATATTGGTATGCAACCCTCTGTGGGTGGGTTATTTACGTTGGGTTGGGATTCCGTGAAGGCGGGCATATTGTCGACTGAGACGAATTTGTAAACACGTTCGCGCACCAACTGTATCAGTGAGGTGTAGAGCGTCGCTGTGGGTATACCCTTGTCATTGAGCAGCGAAAAGTAGCCTGAAATGAGAAGAGCGGAAAGTAAGTATGATTTAATTTATAACTTTGCATTTCTTAGTAATATTCGCCACCGAATTGCATTAATAAATCAGTAGATAGCTATAAAGATGTATGGATGGTGTGTGTCTAAGCTTGGGAGATAATTTGTTTGTGATTTTTCAAAGTAACAGTTAACCAAAACTTTCGGTGTAACCTGAATAAGTTGGTGGTATGAGACTGTGCTAAAACTTCCCTAAATTTTAAATATCCTGTAAACGGATAGATTTGAAACCGAAAACAGTTACAGAAAGGCATAATGGATTTTAAAGTTCAAAATTTATCGATAGTGTGTATCTAAGCTAGAGATACAAGTATAGTTTGTTTTTGTGTAACCTGAGGAAGTTAGTGGTGTGAGACTGTGCTAAAAATCATCTTAATTTAAGAATTTTATTTCTATTTCATTCGCCCACCATTATCAACGTAGAATTCTTCAACAGTTTATATAGATAGATATAATAGTCGGAATATCAAGTAAGTTCTGCAATTTTGAGTTTTTTGGGTAAACCAGTCACATTTTTGTTTCTCCCTACCGGGTACATTAGATCAACTTAACCTTAAGTAAATATGCTCGAATGTTGCTGCAACATTAAATAACTTGCAATTAGCACGTGAAATGGAAATGTTAAATGGCGCATAAATATGAAAGTACGCCCGAAGCAGGATATTGGTAAGACCAGAGCGGCAAGAACTACCACAATTGCAATCATGTGTGTAAAGCCATGTAAGAGAGAGTCAAGGTTAGTGGTTTCAGTTAGGGTCTGAGGGTAGTATCAAGTTAGCAATGAAAAATATATTTTTTGCATCTTAACAGTGAGGAGCCAGATGAACAGTGTATATTGTTGCGTATAGCGATTTACTTAAGAATGTATGAGTATGTATGATATGGGACACTAATGACATGATTACGTAGAGCAGTGATCCAAGACCCAAGAGAGATACGAAACGCGCTTCTCATATATTCTTTAAGTATAGTTGCCTCTTTATATTAAAAACTCATCATCTGAGCCTTGTGACACTTTGCCTTTAGTGCAATTTTTTTCTTGTTACAAATTTTGTAGCTCGACTTAGACTAAGCTGTTTAGGGTCCAAAAAATATTCTGAGAAAAAAAAATTAATGAGTATTACGAGTGAATGAACTGCCCCTTGCACTTATACACAAACACCAGTAACAAAAAGCAATGACGAGGGCTAACTGAGGGAGTAAATTTAATTAAGAGGCAAATAAGGGGAAGATGAGAGGTGAGCTGCGGAGGAAAATAGCTACCAAATACACAAGAAAAGAAAAAAGTGCCCATTATATAATTAAGAACAACAACAAGAATGGAATGAAAAGCCATCGAAAAAAGTAAGTTCCACCACTGCGCTTTCGCTCAAGCAGTAAGCGACAGACGTGGCATTGAATGAAATGCTTCACTGAATAGGAAATCGCCAGCGCAAATGTTGAGTGACGCGAAAACTATTAGAAAATGCATAGCAACAGCAACAAGTAAGGTAGTTGTAAAGGTCAACATGCAAATGCAAGAAAATAATTTTAAGAATTAAATTTTTTTTAAGATATTCGCAAAAATCGCTTAATTAAAGTGATTGCGTATTACTGAAGATGACAGCTTAAAAATTGCACATCAGCAAGAAAAGTGAAGCTAAAGAAATGAATTTCTAGCAAAATGCGAGGCGCTTAAAGCAATATAAAGTATACCTTTTGGCGTTAAAAAGTAGCAGTTTTATTGAAAATATGCGGAAGTAAAATTTGAGCGAAACAAAGAATAAGAAGAGAAGAAAAAATATTTCAGAATATTAAATTTTAGAGTAAGTTTTGCATATTTTCAGGCGCTATATTTTATTTTAAGTTATTTCACACTAATTGAGACGTTATCTAATAAAATGACCTATTTTGGCTGCAAAAGTAAAATAATAAAGTTATTTGTGACATAAAAGCTTTGAAATTTGTGTGGGACCTTCTATGGGCAGAGTCAAAGCTGGAAATATTTTTTAGGAAAATAACTGTTTTCTGATATGTATGCTTATTATTAACTTAAATCTAATAAAGTTGAATTTACTTTCATTAATTATAATTTTGAGCTTTTAAATTAACCTTTTGAAGAATCCATGGCATCTTTTAGGCGTGCTTTAATCAGCACACTTTTCATTTCTCTTTTTTTTTTACTAATTTATACTTTATTTCAAACGAATTTTTCATTCAAATAAGGAATTTAAAATAGCGCGCATAAATAATAATTTCTTAATTGCATTTGGTTGCGCTAAAAAGCAAATGCGAAACCACAAACGGCGACAGATAGACAGACAGACATCTTTCTTATGTGTTGTCGTCATATTTGTTTGTGTTGTCATTCACTTTTGCGTGCAAATTAAGTTTATGAAGTGGCATTTCCGCCATTTTTTATTTATTTTTTTTTTTTTAATTTTCCATGTAGCAAAAAATATGCAACGAAAATATGAAGCGCTGAAAAGCTCATAAAGCTTTAGCGTCATAACGGCATTAAATGACAGAAAATAAAATTTCGAGCGAAAAATGCGTGCTACACAGAGAAACGCATAAAAAATTAAGAGCACTGGAAATCTGTAGATAGCAAAGCAAGCACAAAAACAAAAAATAAAGAAACGCGCAAGGATATGCCACGACTAGTGCTGGGGACATGGCAAAGAGACTCTGATTTTCTGTTCCATTTTGCGTTCACACTCATTTTGTTGCGTGTATTTTTTAAAATTGCACTTTTTGTGTGAAATTTTCGCTTGTCAGCAAGCAGTAGCATTGACGCCAAAAGGATATACAGTATTTAATTTAAAAGGAGCTTTGACGTATTTGTGCTATTATATTTTTGATATTTTAAAATAAGCTGACGTTATTGGAGTTATTATGAGTTTTGGCGTCACATGGTGAGTGTAAAGCAGACTAAATTCGTTAGCTTTTGCGCTGAACTGGTGGTGATAGTGGTTTAGAGCGCGTTCTGAACAAGAAAAATGAAAACACAAGAAAATATCATAAGGTTTTGGAAAAGTTGCCATTAAATGAAATAATCTTCATTGAAATATTTCTAACTAAATGCTTTTTCAAAAATCATTAATGCCACTAATGTCAATTTTTTTAATATCAGCTAAACTCATCAACATTTCTTCTAAATGGAAGCATGCTTTTGGGCAATTGTTACATTGCCCTACAATCACCCTCCTTAATGAAAAACCCAGTATTTGATCAGATAGCAATTTAAAATCTCATATATATAACGTTAATAAAATACTTTAATAAACATTTGCATTTGTAGTAAAATCGTTAAATTTTAGCAACACGTGTCTTTAACTAAATACTTCTTATAAAAAATATTTCCACAAACAAATTTAGCACCATAAGAGCTTGTGACATAACCTTCATATGCCCACACAAACACAACGATGTTTTGCATTTTTGTTCTAAGCAAATTTTCTTGCGAATTTTTACGCGAGTAAAATTTGCCAAAATATTTTTTTTCATCGCCACCCCTTTGTTTGTTGATTATGTAAATAAAAGTTTGCTAATTCTTCACAACAAAGCTGTCAAATACTTTCGCATTGCATAAATTAAAAAGCGCAAAAAGGTGTAAATAAATGGTGCACTAACATGAGTAAGTTGATGTAGTCAAATAGAAGTTGACGCAAAAGTGGCAAGACAGCAGAGTTTAAGTAAAGAAAATAGTGAGAAAAGGAGTATGGAGAATGCAATGGCCTCAAATGTTATGGTCTTATTCAACAGTGAAGAGAAGATGCATTTGGAGTTTTATTTTTATAAAAAGTCTAGCTCAGTGAAAAATCTGTCGAAAATTGATTCATAGTTAATATAAATGGATAGGAATTCAGTCTCGGATGAAATGTGCAATTCTCAAGCCCATTTTCTGGCAATAAAAAAGTTAAATTACTTCTGGTTTCCAGAATCGAATACCAACCTTATATTTTGGTTTGAATAAACTACATATGTATTTTTGGAATACTGACGAAGGTTAGGTTAGGTTAGGTACGGTTATATGGCTGATGCTAAGAAAAGATCGAACATTATGCTCAGACCTTTGTGAAGATAGAGAAAGATCACCGTTAATTAGTTTTGAAGTTTCGATAAAGTGCCGTGTACTCATTTCATATCTACTTACAAATCTTCTAAGCATTTAATATCTCTTTCCGCGAGCTCGACTGGTTTGGAATCGAAGTTATTTTTGCTTTGATCTCTCAAAAGCATTGAAGTCAATGATAATGTCTGTAGATATTTCTACCCCGTCTTCTTCTAAGCAGCCTCTGTAACTGGCATCCGGTATGATTTTTTACCTTACCAAGTGGATACCAACAATTAGAGAAATCTTAACCTTGCTGAAGGCGAAATCGCTGGTTCTCTTGTGGTTTACTCTAGGTCAGAATAATATTACGACTGCGCAGGTATCGATAGTTGGCAATCGCTCACCAAGAGGACAGCGGACTTCTGGCCTGTTTCCACTCCAACGACAGCGAGGCTAATGTGCCTTTCCATGTCAACTCATCAATTTTGCAGTAGTCTGCGATTCCGTCATAGTCAGCTTCGGTTGCACTGTCACTGACCTACTAATGAGTGATCCATTTCGGGGTTCTCTACTTAAACAAAACACAGAAACTTAAAGTTTAATGGAGAATATTTATTATCATTCGAAAGAATGTTCTGTTGGCCGCGGCTACGTCTCAAATGGTCTATCCGTTGGGTCCAAATTTCGATGACTCTTTCGAGCATTTCGATTGACAAATGACACGTGTAATGTTTTGCTCCAAGGCCTGAGTCGAAGCGGGATTGCCTTCATAGACTTTGGATTTCACATATCCCCAAATTTTCTGTTCACCGAAGTGTTCTCTCCATAAATCCATTCACTTGTGCAATGTGTGAGAAGAGTCGCCGTCTTGTTGACACCAATTGTCGCCGAGATCACGAACTTCTATTTCAGACATCCGATAGCCGGTTATCATGGCGCGATAACGGTCGCCGTTGACGGTTACGTTCTCACCGGCATCATTTTTGAAGAAATATAGACCGATGATTCCGTCGGCCCACAAACCATATTAAACAGTTGTTTTTTCTGGCTGAAATGACAGCTCTTGAATTTCTTTATGTTGATTTTTGTACCAAATGTGGCAATTTTGCTTACTGTTACACATTGAGATAGAAATGGGCCTCATCGTTGAAGAAAACTTTCATCGAAGACGTCAGATCTTTTTGGAACTTTTCAAGTGCCATTAGAGCGAAGCGATGACACATGGGAAGGTAGAGCGACTTCAGATCTTGCACATCTGTATTTGTATGCTTTCAATTTAAAATCGAATTTTCTTGAGTAGCCGCCAATTTATGATTTTTTTCTGTTTTCAGTATGTTAACAAGAATCCGTTTTTGTCTTATTTTCAGATAACCACAAGGGTAGAAATCCCGACGACGAGGGCGCGGTCTTTTCCCCTCTGATTTAAGGACTTTACCAAATCTTTATTTTTCACCTCCTTAAAACCAAACTAGAAGCTAATACTAGATACTATCAACTGACCTAAACCTGTAACCTACTCCCGGCGCATAGTCACATGTCTTATTTGCCTCCAAAAAAGCTCCAAGTAATCAATTTCCAACTCGCGCTCTACTTGAAAGTACACAAACAGAATCAAAAATAGGCGCAAGTGTGAGCGCATGCATGCGAATCACAGTAAATAATGGCGCAATTGTACTTGGGTGCTTAGATGGAAGGCTCGTTTGATTTTATAAACCGCCATTAAAACTTGCTGCATGTGGGGGTGTTTACGCCTTCGTGGCTCTGTGTGCGTGTGTGGGCGCCAGACTACTTCATATTGCCGGCAACAAGAGGTGAGGACAACTACAAAAGCCATTGTCGCGATGACGGAGCCTTAAAAGCATCATAAACATGAGTGTAATTTGTAGTAATAATTTCTGTGCAACTCTGTGCATTTGCCAGTGTATATATGATATGTAATTATATATATACATTTATATGTATGTGTGTGTGTTTGAGTAGATGCACAAAAACACGGCATGTGGTCAGCGTTGGCGAAAGGGCAAAGGGGCAAATTGTGGGTGTGGATGGGCCTTCGCTTTAGCTACATGTGTATGAGTGCCTTTTTGTAGGAGTGTGGGGGCAGTGCGGGTGTGTGTGGCTGCGCATAAATCTGCTGTTGCAAGAAGTGCGGCTTTGCTGGTTTTTCCTGCCAGCACTTGGCGCCAAATTAATATTGCAATTTGCAAACAACTACAAAGGCGATTATAAGGCACAACCACACACACACACACACATCCAAGGAGAGTTGCACTTTCAAGCACATACATAGCCGAGCGCATAAATAAAATCCTCTAAGCCAGTGAGACGCGCAAACACAATAAACGTTTATTAGACGCTGCGGCCTGTGTTAAATGGCCAGCTGCACTTGCCAACTTGCAGCAAGTTGCACAAATTAAGCAACCAGTGTTGCACAGGCACACTTCCCTGCCGCCACCGCATATGGGCGTAGTATGAGTAGTACTTAGACTTGCGCTCGAGCATAACTTGTGGCGCGCACACGTAACGCTTAGTAGCGCGTTGCCACAATTGCTGCAATTTGGCAGCGTGCAACACAACTTGACGGGGTACTAAATATATTTGGCAAATGCTTTTAGCCAAAATGTCAACAACAGCCATAAATGGTGGTTATGGCATGCAATATTAGTATACGTTTTAATTATTCGTCTTTATGAGAGCGGAAACACTTGCGTTTTGTTGTTTGTTGCTTTTTTATTTTGGTGCTCATATGAAAGTGGTGCTTGGAGTGTGGAAAGCCATTCAGAGTACAAATGTTGTACGATTTTTAAACTCAAAACAATTTTTGAGGAGTTTAATCTTTTCTTTTGACTTTTCTTAATGATTTTGTCTTGAAGGGGGTGTGCGATGTCGTCTGGACTTAAAACAGTACATAGTATACAGTAGGGTGAGCCAGAAAGTAACCAATGGAATTCATTGGTTGAAATAAACGAAAACTGTAATATCCCTTTTCTTTCATATATCACAAGAGGGTATTAAAATATTTAGGGATAACTTCTTTCTGATGAGTCATATAATTTAGTAATCTATAGTAATCCGATCTGAATAATATGCATGAAGTTTGTATCATTGCATAAGATAGTAATCCATACTAAATTTGGTGTAAGTATATTGATAAATAAAAAAGTTTGAGTTTGATCATTCAGTTTGTATGATAGCTATATAACGATCCCTTCCAGAAAATTTCTTGAGAGTTATTTGCGTTGCGTTTTCTTCAGATCAAAATAATCGAGAAGATATTCCGTCAAACAAAAAAATTTTCAGCTATATGCTATAGTGTTTCGATCTGAGCAGTATGCTTAAAGATTACAGCCTTGCTTTTGGCAATAATGTATGCCAAATTGGGAGGAGATAGTTTGTTAAATAAAAAAGTTTTCCATACAAGGACTTGATTTCGAACGATCTTCGAACGATCTTGTACGCCAAAAATATATGGAAGGATTCCGATCGTTTAGTTTGTATGACAGGTACCAGTATAGCATGGTCCGATCTGAAGAATTTTCTTGGAGATTGCGTCGTGGTCATTGGCAATAACCCACGCCAACTTTCGTGAATATATCTCGTTAAATGAAAAAGTTTTCCGTTCAAGCACTTCACTTCGGCAGTTATAAATTATAGTGGTCCGATACCGACGGTTCCGATAAGTGAGTGCTTTTGTGGGGAGAAAAGGCCGTGTACAAAATTTTTATCGATATCTCAAAAACTGAGAAACTAGTTCCTGTATATATAGATGGGCATGGCTAAATCAACTCAGCTCGTCATGCTGATCATTTATTTATATACTTTGAAGGTTCTTCGACATTTCCTTTGGGTATTGCAAATTTCGTTACAAACTTAATATAATGGGTTGTCAAAAAAGTCTTGCGGTATTTTTATTGAATTTTTTTTATTTATTGAAATTGAAATGAATTTTTGATGACTCATGCCCAGCTCTTGACCGATGCTACGGCTGCTACTATGCCGGTCTCTTTCGACCAATTCAGCGATTTTATCGCAATTTTCGACGACAGGCCTTCCGGAGCGTGGCGCATCTTCGACCACCTCTACACCAGAACAAAAACGTTGAAACCATCGTTGTGCGGTGGAAATGGAAACTGTATCGGGTCCATAAACTGCACAAATTTTATTGGCGGCTTGAGATGCATTTTTGCCTTTATCGTAGTAGTACTGTAAAATATGCCGTATTTTCTCTTTATTTTGCTCCATGTTTGCGACGCTATAACTCACGAACGACTTAAAAGAAACGACAATCAATCAAACACGTGTTAGCGGGTGAAATGGGCTTTCCAAAAAGGTATAGCATTACCCGATGCGACGAATAAAACTAGAACTACGCGTTTTCAGCGCTAACTAGCGAAAATACCGCAAGACTTTTTGACAACCATTATATTTTTCATGGTCTTAAAATATCCCTACAAGGAAACATTCTTAGCTTAATTTGAAAAGGTGTTGATCAGTACTCAAAGTTTTCCATATAAATAACTTTTAAAAACTTTGTTTCAATTAAAAACCATAAGCTTTGAACTGCGTTACTTTTAAAGCATTAAATTTGCTCAAAAAAGTTAGTTTTTCAGTTCAAAGCTTTGAAATAACCTTATTCGTTGTTGGCCCACCCTAGCATATACGGATAGTTTACTTTTTAGTCATTAAGGATAGATACACTACTAAATCCACGCCTCAAAAAGTCTCACCGAATCAGTATTAAAGTTCGATGAGCTCTTTTGTCGTAAAAGCGATCTAAACAGTAACTCGTTTATGTACTAAAGGTAAGTGAACTAAGAAGAGCATTAGAGCATTTACGGAGTAATCTGAAGAGGATGATATCTTAATTTCTTTCTGAATTTATGAAAGAGCTTACGCCTCTGGACTTCTATTAAGGCTCCATTTTGCTGGTAATGGCTTTGTTTACGAAGGAGAATCTAACTCGGAAACTAAACTTGGTAGATATTGTTTTCTATATAGGGATATGGAGGTTAGTCTTTAAGTTATTAAGGTTGAGAACAGAACTGAAGAGTCTAAAACTAAAATAAAAATTAACCAAATCTGTATTGAAGTTCGATCAGCCTTTTCATCGTTGAAGAGTGCTGGCCAGTAGCTCATTTTACTACAATAAAGTAAAGGGAACAGACAAAAGAATTCAAGGAGTTAGTCTGAAAAGTCACGATTTCTGTAGACTTTTGAAAATTTTTGAACGAACTCAAGTTTCAAGACTCTTATCCAAATCTTTGTTTTGCTGATGGCGCCCATTCGAAAACATAACTCGAAAACTACGCTTGCTAGTTATTATTTTGGTGCCCAAGTCAGCAAAATGATCAGACTATTTCGTTTCTAGTTGTAGAGAACGTAAATGCAGTTATTTTTGAGTGGTATTAGTGTGATACTAAGTAAGAAAATTCTTTCTGTCATATATAAAAAGCAACCAGCATTCTCCGCTCTTCCAACTACTACACTTGTTTGTAGCGATCACACTTGTTGCCATATAAATTCGAATTAGCTTCACAAAATTAATAGTCCATACAGCAGATGTTAGTTATGCGCATAAATTATGTAGAATTATTTTCTCTGTGATAAAAATGTCATTTCAGAGTTGATTTTTGTGGCAAACAAGCAAACAATGCTAGCAATTTGAAGCTTCTTAATTAGAATGCTATAAAGATCGGAAGGTCGCTGCTTGGTGTGTGCGTGTGTACGTGCGACGGCGAAGTACAACATGTTGGTACATAGGAGCTGCAACAATGCATGACATTAACTACAGTTTGTGGTTAGTTGCAGCAACTGCTAATTTGATTTATCACCCATGTAACAGATGTTGGCCGACATATTTACGTGTAAATGTGTATATATGTAGGTGTGTGTGTGTACAAAGTTGTTAAAACTTCTGAATAGAAGCTTGCTGGCAGTCAGGTGTTCATATGCATGCTTGTATGTAGGTTTATGTGTGTGTGTGTTTTTTACATATATGTATGTATGTTTGTGTATAAGCAGTTCAATACGCGTGTCGCATGCACTTGTACGTAGTACACATTCCTTTACGTGTTCTTACGTGCCTATTTTAATAAATGCAGACACGATGAAATCGTATGATAAATATTGTATTCAATTCTTTGGTATTTATAGGAGATATTGTCATATCAGTGGTCAGCATCGTCGCTTATATGACCATAATATATGTATGTATTGATAAAAGTTTAAAATATGCGGTCTTAGTTATAAATAAAATATATAATCCAAACAAGAAAAAAAAGTTAAGTTTCGATAGCATAAAAAATATTTTTGTGGGATATTACCAGATCGGTCAAAATATAATTTTTCAATTCAATATATATTTCATTTTAAAATTCTGTGCCATTTCTGAATTTCTGCAGAAATATCTTTAAACATTTTTTCTTAATTAACACAAAAATTTATTTAAAAAAAAAATTTAATTATTTATAGTAATTTTTTTTTATTAATTAAATTAAATTTTATTTTTAACTAATTTTTTTAATTACAATTTTTTTAAATTTATTTTTAATTTTTCTAACAATTTTTTAAAAAAATTTTTTTAAATTTATTTTATAATTTTTCTAACACACTTATTTAAAAAAAAAACATTATCAATGCAATGCCTTTTTACGGTTATAAATTTTCAAATTAGTAGACAAGCCGAGTCTTTCATTGCACTTATCTCGCATATTATTGCTACATCACGATTACTAAAGTACCATTCAACAACAATAACAAAAAAGCGTAAACAACTGAAGCGCAAACAATCAATTGCTTGAGCTTATGTGACCCAGTAGGAATTTCGACTCACTCCAGAAAAATAATAAAAATTTTTTATTTCTACAGATGCCCTATAGGAAATTAATGTCAGTTTTAATAAGACAGAAAACAAGATTAAAGCCAAATTTTGTTTACTTAAATCTAAAAGAATATAAACAGAATAAGTAAACTGCCTTTAATTACGCTAGTTAACAGTAATTTTGCGACTGTGGTATTAGAAAACGAGAAGTTGCAAACACAACAGACAGCTGAACGATTTTCTCGACTTGCACTCCTTATCGTGCAACTTCTTCAATCTACTGCTGAAGAAAATAATTCGTGCTGCAGAACTAAATAGAGAAGTTGAAATCTACAGCGGTTTTTTTGTTTTTTTCAGACAGTTTTCAGACAGTTTCATTATTTATAATAACATTTCGGTAATCTTCTAATAATAAGAAGATTTGCAAAGCACATTAAATCAAAAAAAGGTCTCGAGCCAGTGTACCAAAAATTTCTTTCAGGAAAGGTTATAGTAGAAATTTAAACCTTTATGCTCAAAAAGATGGGTTGAATGCAATGAAGACGTTTCCACGTATATAGAATTGCATCTATTTGTAGTTAGATCTGAAAATAAAAGAAGCAAAAACTTGGAAGGATCCTAAGACTACAACTACAGCGCCGCAGCATTCAGTGATTCTACTTTGTAATCAGTTCTGTAGCAATGAGATTAGCATAACAGGCTTGAAAGGATTTTAAAGAAATGTGGAAAAAACAGACAAAAACGTTTATTTGATCTTCAAACACTTTGAAGAAATATTTACTGAAATAAACACAGTACTGTAGCGAACACAGAAATCAGACGATACAGTAGTCGCCAAATGTAACCATGAATGTCTGTGTAAAATTTAATGGACCGAATTAACATCTGCGGTTCTTTGCTGAAACGAATTGAAATCGAACCATTTCTGAAGCGAATGGTAACAAGAGACGAAAGGTGGATCAAATACGACCATAGTGTGCGAAGAAAATCATGATCCAAGCGTGGTGAAGCTCAACAAATGGTCGCAAAGACATTGATGCCTCGAAAGATTGTGCTGAGTGTTTGGTGGGATTGGAAAGGAATCATTCATTATAAGCTGCTCCAGCCGGGTCGAACGATTGATTCAACATCTTAATGTCAACAACTGATCAATCTCAAGCAAGCAATCGAAAAAAAACGGCCAGAACTGATCAACAGAAAGTGTTTCGTCTTCCATCAGGACAACGCTAGACCACACACATTTTTTATGATTCGGTAAAAATGGGAGACCTTGGCTGGGAAGTTTTGATGCATCCACCATATAGGCCTGACATTGCACCATCGAATTACTATTTGTTTCGGTCAATGCAGGACCATCTTAATGGAGTAAAGTTTGCTTCAAGAGAAGCCTGTGAAATTACTTGTCCCAGTGTTTTGCCGAGAAACCAGAAATCATAAAAATTGTTTGTGATAAGAACGAATTAGAAAAAATTTTAAAATTATAAAAAATTATGCAATTATTAATGCCGGAAATTTTCAAGAATTTTATAAAAAAAAATCCTATCGCACCAACATTCTTACAAGGCACTTAAATTAGGATTTGTAGATTATATGTATGTATGTACACAAGCAACTCTTTACAAATATATACAAAGCATTGCATAGGCGTGTACATATGTTGATAAGCGCACACGCGAAACAACTTCCATAATGTCAAAGTGCGATTGTGTAAACACTAATGTAATAATATAACAGCAGAAGCTGCCAGCGGCAACAACAAAAACAAAATGTACACAATAAAGCCGAAGGCAGTGGCAACATGGCTCAACAGCATTTCACCAAAACGCTGGCATTATGGCATTATCATGGCTAACAACGAGCCATAACTATAAAACTGTATATTTTTCACACACATACACACACACAGACACTCATACTTGCTTAAGCAAATACAAATACACTAATGAGTATAGTAAAAATATACAGCAATAGCAACAGCGAGACGTATTTGAGAATAGCTGTGACTTTGGCAGAGAATAAATGTATGTAAATAAGTGTGTGTGTATGTAAATATATATAAGTATGTGTACATGTTTGTTGGTATGTTTGTCTGCATAAAAAATGCTACATTTGCCATCGTCGCCGTTTGCCATCGAAGTCGTTGACAGCAAATGATGACAACTGTTGTCAGAAGGACATTTGGCATTGCCCAGCGACCGCCATAATCATTTCATTTATTGTTTTCCTTTCATTACACAACTACTAATGCAGACAGGCATATGTGTGTGAACACATACATACAAACATATGCAAATATGTGTGTGTAGTTATGTGCTTCCTTTCAACGCTCAGCCGCTGTAATGACTTACTTTGCCTTCGGTATAGAAATTTTACTATTGTTGTTTTTGTTGTTATTATTATTTTTGCTTATACAATTTTATGAGCCATTTTTACACCACATTTGCATTTTTCATGTGATCGTGACCGGGCAGCTAGCACATACAGACATGTAACACACATGCATTCACATATGTATATGTATGTCTGTCTGTGCACATGGACACTAATCCATATATATGTATGTAGAAGTATGCCTCGATTATTGGTTGTTGTTAATGTAATGACCGTTATGTCATTGTTTGGCGCTACTGTTGCTGGCCAAAAGTACTTAATATTAATGACAGCCAATTGTATTCAAAAGCTAATGCCATATCCACTCATCATAAACTATGAGCATTTCTGAGATGGGTATCGTGGCTGCGAAAAAAACAAATCAAATAAATACATATACTCCTAGTCTATTAATATTCCCTTTCAGTTCACAGCTAACTATGTGTTTGTGTGTGTGTGTCTGTATGTTTTGCTACGAAATGTGCTAATTTTATTACTTTCCAATGAAATATTGCAGTCTGTATTCAAATTCAAAATCAATTGTTATGTAAATTACGTTTGAGTGGTATTTATAAACCTGTTTAAAAGCCTTCTTCGCCGCTTTATAGTATTGTTGTATCCCCTGTGACAACTGAGCGCACTTTGCTGTCGGCTTTCAATTTTAGATATATTTTGAGGTATGAAATTATTATTAAAAGAAATGAAAATATGTTTTAAGGACTTTTTCATGAAGTTAACAATTACAAAAATTTTAAATGAGTTATGGTTTTAAAGTAAATCTTGCGGTAATCAACTAATTAATGAAAAAATTTGCTTAAATTATTCTAGCTTTTAGTCCAACTACTGTTATGAGCACACAAAATTAGCCTATTATTAGGCCACAATTTTTTGATAGTCGAAACCAAGCCCTATATGCATCAGTCAAAACTCCTCAATATCTTTGTGAAATTTTTGATTTATAAAAGAAGCAATTCAGAGCACTCCAACATATCGAAACCAGTAAAGTAAAATGATTAGTATTACGCTCTAAGGACTAGGTTGGGTTAGGTTAATTTCAGCGGTCGTTCCTAACAGGGTTCTCACTTGGACAGCTAAAAACGTTGTACTAACTAAAACTCCTATATAATAGATCATAATACCCTTTAAAACTGACAAGGCGCTTTGAACTTATCACAAAGTTGTTGAGACGGCTAGTGTCAGTTCGACTAAATATCGTGGTTCCCCGAAGGTAAGATTGCCAAGTTGTTTCGTACTCAGTGTTGTGAAGGCATTGTCCAGCCGAGGCGTAAGTGCCTCATCATACAATTCCTTCCATACACCTTTCGACATCTTACGTCCGTCAAAATTTTTAACTTTATCGCATGAATATCTACGTACAAGGTGCGTTCCAAAGTAAATAGGACTTTTTTAATCTAGCACCCCCTGGTGCCGCAATTTATATGTCGAGTAATAATTTTATGACATTTCATTGATTGGAAGTGAAGTTATTGCGGTTTAAGTGTCAGTATGTTTGTGTTATCGGTGAGAAAATGAGCATCGAACAAAGAGCCAACATTATATATTTTTTTTAAATTGATTAAACAAGTTTATGGCGATGATTGCCTATCCCTTAGCAGAGTGCACGAATGGTTTCAACGTTTTCAAAGTTCCATCGAAACTGTGCGTGAATTCGTCAAAAATCAGCCGAAGTCAACATTGAAATGAACATCTCCAAAACATACATTAATCGCATTTTGACCGAATATTTGGGCTTACGAAAGGTGTGTGCTCGGTTTGTTCCGCACAAATTGACTGACGAGTAAAAATTGCTCAGACTCCAACATTCGATCGAGGCTTGTGACCGATTATTTGACCAAAAATCACATTTTAACCATTCCCACTCCCTTATTCATCTGATATGGCAAATGCAAAAAGCTGTATTGAAGCAGAAGGAGACTATTTTGAATAAAATAAATTGATTTTGCCGAAAAAACTATTTGTTCTGTTTTTTTTTTTTTGTAAGTCCTGTTTACCTTGGAACACACCTTGTATATACCTATACGATGTCTAATAAGAACCCCTTTTATTCCAGAACTCAAGACGAACTCTGCTAAAGTCGATTTCAGTTTATGACCGTAAAGGTAGTATCATAATCAGACGCTATAATGTTAATGGTATAAGAGTTCTTTCTTTCGAAAATCAGTTTATGGAAAGAGCCTTACGAAGGCTAGGTCTATGGGCCGCGAATGACGGACAGGGATCCGTTTCTTTATATGACAGAACTGGTGCTTTTTACGATAAAACCAAACCCTCTAATTTCAGTTTCCTCCACTAGGTCTTTCTGTTTATGGAAGGAGCCTTACGAAGGCTAGGTCTATGGGCCGCGAATGACGGACAGGAGTCCGTTTCTTTATAAGACAGAACTGGTGCTTTTTACGATAAAACCAAACCCCCTTAATTTCAGTTTCCCCCACTAGGTCTTTCTGTATATCACAGAAAAATATTTAGGGGTCGATATCGATACCAAACTCTACTGGAAGTGAGTCTGAAAGGGCTGCACTCTGACCTACATATCTATCGAGGTGGAAGCTTATGAACATTCTCTAGCTAAGAGAATATGTCTAAAGTGCTTTTGACAATTCAAAAGTGGTGTTTTTGGCTTCGAAAACGAAAAACAAGTTTAAAGATGAGGAACTGGAAGCATCCTTAATGTCACGAAATAATCAAAGGAAAACAGAATATCCATGAAGCATAGGCAATACTCTGCATTTGGTGGTCTCACAAAGTCATACTGTATAATGAGCTTCTAAACCCTTATGAAACCATTAGTTAAAATTTTACATAAAAAAACAAACGAACCTATCAAGAGACCAAGACTATTGCATGTAGAAGGTGATTTACTGCACGAAGTTGTCATATAATTTAATAAATTCTTCATCGAACAATTAAATTATCTGTTTCTTATGAAAGTACATACTTATGTCTTAAAGGTAGCTGAGGATGAGGTTAGGATATTATTACTAGTTTCCCTTTTCACTAAAGAGTATAAATATATAACTTCTTCGATGCGAAAGTTCGAAGACTAGAGAAATACTAAATACTAAAAAAATTGGAAATTTCGTTATTAATTGCTTCCGCAAAAGGTATTATATAAAGTATATCGTAAATTATCAAAAAGATGATTTTTCATTATACTTACATAGTATGCTCATTTCACATATCAGGCTAAGGGTTGGATATACAAATATCGAAAATTTTTCAAAGCTAAAATTCTGTTAAGCCCTAATCACTAAAGATCAATATGGACTTTAGCATTGACCATCTCATATTTACTAAGGCTTAGTTTTTTTCCGTTCTGCACTTAATTTCACAACATTGCAATGCGAACGGTTTTTTTACTATTATATACATACATACATATACAATAACAAAAAATATTCATATTTATTAGTCAACGAATTCTTGCTGCGCATATTTTCATAACGGCACGTACTTGTATGTACTTACGTAACTAAATTATCAGCTGTAAAAGAACCTTTTGACGCTGACTCACATTTCTATGCATACATACCAAGTACATATATATGAGTACAATAACCAATACGGATTCAATTAAAAATTGTGAAGGGCGTGAAATTGCTTTTAACTACTTGTCATTGCGTCAGCTCGTTTTACACTTCTTCACTTGACTCACCTGGAAACTCTTGCGGAATCAGCACACCTTTCTTGCGGCTCGCTGCCGCCGTTTTGGCATTATGCCCGTGAAAAATGTGACGCTGGCGTATTAGCCGATAAAGCAAAAACAGCTCGCCATGATCGGCGTGATCGCGATGATCCGCATCGGCGTTGCCATTACCGTTAATTGCTGTATTTGACTGAGTTGCCGACGACGCCGCTGCTGCTGCAGTCGATGTCGAAACTGTTGTGTTATGCGAGGTGGAGTGCTTGGTGGTCACTCTTTCACCACTGCTGCTCGTATTCGTAGCACCCGAGCTGTGCGCATTCACATTGCCGCTTGAGGAGGCCGTCGATGAGGAGGTACCGGTGTTAATGGCCACCGTCATGCCAAAAGCGCTGACCGACGAGTTCGAGGCGCTGGTGCCGGTGGTGTGTGTTGTGGCCGTGGACGAGCCATTCGAAGAAGAGGACTGCAGCGTTTCGTCGGAGAACTTCGTCTTGTACGAGATACGCACTACGCGCGGCAACGAATACCGATCGAGAAAGATGTCCGCGGGTAGAGGCTCGTGCTGCGACTAGAAGTAGACAAAAGAAATATTTTATAAAACTTCCTAAATTCAATTGGAGTGTTTTTGAGTTCGAGACTCACCTCATTGCTGTACTTGGATGCTTTACTGTCGCCGGTGGAGTAATCGCCACCACCACACATGCTGCCATTGCCACAATTGCCCGCACCGCTGCCATTGCCATTAGCACCCAGTCCGCAACCATTGCCACCGGCCAAGTTCGCGCCCATACCGCCAACGGCCGCAGAGCCATAACCGCCACCGCCGGCACTCATGCGCATGCGTCGTGCCAAACGCTGCTTCATTTCGATTTCATTGCGTCGCGCCAGACGTGCATTCTCAAAGTCCGCCACGGAGAACATGTTAGCGCTGGTGTCGTGCGAGTTGAAGCGTCGCAATTTCGGTTTGCGTCCCTCGACCGCCCCGAAATGGCCTAACGGACCGCCGGAGACAGCTGTAATGTGCCAAGTGTTGTAATTAGTCATTTGCATGTCGCGAATACAAATGAATAGTAGTAAACGGCGCAAAATGCGAAAAATAAAACCTTAGCAAATCTGCTTGCTAATTACTTACCACTTATCGCATTGGGCGGCGTAGCAACACCTGTAGCAGCCGGTGACGCATTGCTGCTGTGCTTGCTGCCATTGACAAGATTGCCGTTTGTGTTGCCATTGTTGGAGACTAAGAAAAAGACAGGAGGCGGTGGATTAGCGCTGGTGCCGCCGCCACCACAACTGCTGTGATGCTTAGCACTCAGTTGCTGTTGTTGATGATGTGCGGCGGCTGACGACGACGACATGCCATTTGTATGGTTGCCACCTGAAAGTGAAGAAACAGGGAGGCGGCGGAATTGCATTAATAAATGACTGGAGAATGAGTAATGTACTTAATATTCGATTAGACAAAAGTAAAGAATGGAAAACGGAAAAATGCTGGAATTTTTTTAATTCGGTTTAGAATTTTTATTCAACTAAGCGCTGGCTAGACAAGAAAATTTGCAAAGAAATCTACTTTAACTGGTGGGCGTAAAGTCATGCCTTCTAGTTACTCAAATTGCTTTTAAGGTGATTTTAAAAATATGCTGTGCAAGCAAAAAATTTGCCATGGACACATTTCTGTTGTAAAGATTTCCGTGCAAAGAGCTTTTTAGTAAGTAAGTCCATCAAAAAGGCATGAGTTAATAAGGAATTAAAGTTATTTCAACCATTGCAAAGTAGGTATGATATTAATGAATCCACGAAATAGTTTATTATAGAAATTCATTTTACAGAATTTCGCTGGTAGTCTAATAGAAATATAGTATTAGCAATTGCTACACAATTTTTCACTAATATGAAGATATACAATTTACTTCATGCCAGTAATTTTGATAAAAAATCAACAGATTCGACATTTGGGCTTATTTGTGGAGTTTTGGTAGACCCATGCTAAAATTGTACTAAACTTTTAAAGCCTTAAGCTTTATAATGAAATTTTGTATTTTTTAAGCTAGATAAGTACATATTGTGACAACAAAGCACCGGGAAATTGTAATTAAATTCCCCGAGTGAATGATATTTCAAAAAAATGTATTTTGCTAAGTTGGTAGGACTGTCTTTAATGACTATGCCAAATATGAGAGCAATCTGTCAACCAGTTTGTTAACAGCGCTTTCTTAGGTCAGTTCATCTCAGTAGTGTTTTATCAAACAAAGAATTTGTCTCAAATTTCGTGTGCGGACTCGTTGCGAATGTTGCAAAAGGCTTACGGTGATTTAGTTTTGTTAAAAATACAAGCCTATGAATCACAAGCCGAAACATCGTTGAAGACATGACCCGTTCTGGATGACCTTCGACCTTTTAAACTGACGAAAATATTAAAAAGCAAAAGATATGGAGCTTGAAAATCGTCAAGTACTAGTGAGATGGTAAGAGAGTTCGACATCTTTTGTTAGTCCGTTCGAATGGGTTTTGGTGGACATTTTGGGTTTGAAACGCGTTCTTGCTCGACTCGACCCAATAAAACTAAATTTTTTTCAAAAAGAGTACCGTAAACAGGGTTCTTTGGCCATGCTCGATTGTGCGAATTCCGATTCCACATTCATGAAGAGCATGATAACTGCTGATGAGACATGGATTTGTGAGTTCGACATGCAAACAAGTCAACAGACATCGGAATGAAGAAAAAAAATGAGCCGAAACCAAAAAAATCACGACAAAGGCGCTCTATGTTATTTTCGATATTCAGGTTTGGTACATCACAAATTTGTTCCGGAGGGACAGACAGTCAGTAAGGATTTTACATGATGATAATGCACCATCGCATCGAACCACAATTGTGACCGAATTTAAAGCCAAAAACGCTTTGAATACCATTGATTAACCACCCTGTTCGCCAGATTTTACCCCGTGTGATTTTTTTTTTTTGTTCTCGAAACTGAAATTGCCCCTCCGTGGAACCTGTTTTCAGTCGATCGAAGAGATAAAACAAAATTCGCTGAAGGAGCTGAAGTCCATTCCAAAGAGTGCTTATCAAAAGTGTTTAGAGGACTGAAAAAGTCGTTAACATATGTAAGAGTATAGGTACATCTGGTGGGGATTACTATGAAGGCGATAAAATAAATATTGCTGAATAATTAAATAATTTGCGTTTTATCTACAAATACCCTGTACTTTTTTGTCACAATGTATGTATGATTGTACAAGAAGAACATCATGACTTTGGATCCAAAGAAGAGTATTTTATTTTAAGCTTCCGGACGGGCAATACAAATCTCGTGTATTTTAATACCTTATAAATATTTTTTAAATAAAAACTGAAATCTTTTAGCATATTTTCAAGACCCTAATCTGTTATGGTAAATTTTGACGAAATAATCGGTTTGATACGGAATCAACAATTGAGTGGCGTTATTGATGTATGCGTATTTCGAAAACCGAATTAATTAGAGCCTGTCGAAAATATAATTACTATTGCTATTTTGAGTTAAAGCGGTATTCTTGTCGAGATGCATGCATTTCAGGTAATTTTTGAAGTGATGTAATAAAAAGGTAATTCAAATTTTTATTATCCCTTTATCATCCACTTTTTCAGTACTTATTTAATAACATTAAAAGAATACGGATATAATAAAAAAATGAACAGCTCGGTCTAAAATAATTGGTCTAAAATAATTGGCCCGTGACTATACCCACGATTTGAACCCTGCTAACAATCTGAAACCAAAAAATATAAATATGCGATTTTTTAGCATAGTATAATGTCTGAGTTTACGGAAAATTAGGAAAAAAATTCAAGAAATGGCGAAAGCCGGAAAAAATATTTACACTTTTTTGACTGTTTAGAATATTTTAAAAATAGCCAAAATTTAAATTTGGGTATATGGCTACGTCCAGACATCTGTCTGTAGACAAGTCTATACAGAAGACTTCCTAAACATTTCAAGTAAATCGATCTAATAGAACCTGAGAAATCGTGGGAATCGTTTTGAAAAATACAGTTTCGAAATAAAATCCATATAAAATTTCATTTCCTGCCGAACCTGTTTGGATTCCGGTTCAGCAAAATACCTATATCTCTGAAAATATTTGAGTTAAAAAACCTATATTATTAAATAGTTAAGCTTTTAAAATATAAAAATATATAGCTATATATATTTTTTATAGACTAAAATACCCTTCTAAGGAATATATTTTAAGCAGAACAGTTTTCACCCGAAAAGTGTACATTGTTAACAACAAATGACATATCAAACGCTCCTCCTTCTTATATGACCTCGTTTGTATTTTTTATACGTAATAATATATTTTCAAAATTCCGATTTCATGAGCAGTGCGATAACACTAAAAGTTAAGATTTCGCCTTTTCGGCATTCCAATTAATTTTAATTATTAATTAATCATGCAATGAGCAATACAAATTTCTAAAATGCTTATGACTTTGGCAAATTATTATTTTTATAATAATTAAGTTATGTATACTGGACGGCTTGCATGCCATACATACACCTACTATTCTTTTTTTTATAATATTTACTTTAAAGACAAGGCTTTATATTTTTATGTATATTATTTTATATAAAAGAAATTTTGAAAAAACATAAAATTTTTTATAGATATGTTATTTATATATTGGGCCAAGAAAAGCCTTGTCAAAAATTACAAAATTTTCAGTGTTTTTAACAAATATTTGTTATCATTTAAATGTTTAATAAGAAATATTATTTAAAAATAAAAATTATTATCACATATTTATTTTTTTGTATTTATTGTTTAAAATTTAAAATTATTAGTTTTGTAATTTCTGTATAAAAAAAAAATTGGTTTGTTATATCCTGTATTCGAACTTATAAGTCAGCAAAGCATCTTGCGGTCAATAAAAATTTGGTCAGGCGATCAATTTCTTGCCAGTTCGGTGGGATGTCTAAGAGTGTGAGCTCCGAAGTGTTTAAGCATTGATCGTACAAACACGGAACAATGAAGAAAGAAGTGTTGAGATGTCTCTACCTTTTTTTCTTTCTTACAGCTTCTGCAGCTGGAGATACAGCATGGACGCTGATAGGGCAATGGCCTGTTAGAACCCCCACAAGTAGGAAAAGGCTAGCCTTACTAAAAGCACAGAGCTCACTGAATCTCTTGCGAACGATTTTGGGTCAAAATGATCTATCGACAGCGCAACGATGTTAACCGAGCCTTAGCCAAGCTCCCGCCAAATCTATTAGTGACACACGAGGATAGAGGGGAGCACCGACCGGCTCCTATTCTATTGATAAAGGGGCTAGGAAACCCCTGATTCCCAGATATCTGTGATTCCCATGTGGCCTGGCACCAATATCTGTCCCAAGAGGTTACATGGGTTTACGGGTTTCAAGAAATCGATTTTTTATTGTCCTATTAAATTCTACAATACCTCTAGAATATTGTTGATCCAAGCAATAGTTTTGGAGATACAGCCTTGAGAATTTGTGCGCTCGAGGCTAGCTATGCTAAGCTCACGGAAATTTTAATTTTTTTGCAAAATGTCTCCTAAAATTCCAATTTTCAGTTTTTTTCCCTAGTCCAAATTTTAAGTAAAGGTTTTAACTAAAACACATATTTTTTCACTTTAGATGATCCTGTAAGGAGTTATCCTGCCAACGCGGGCGCATCTTTTTTTTCGAGGGGTCACCGGGAATGGCGTCGCAATGGTCGAGTTTAAAATATTTATTAAATGTTCTTAACAGTAAAAAATTCTAGTAAAAATTTTATTTTTATATGAGAAAAAAAAATGTTGAGAAAAGGCTGTTTTTTAGCCGAGGAAACCCAAGTAATCCTTTAACACAATACACTTTCGGTATTAGTTTTCGCACAAAATTTATTTTATTTTCTTAATATATTATTAGTCTTGGAGATGGAAAAAAAGCAATACATCCTTTTTTAACTCTGCCGTTAAGCCCTAGTCGATTTCTTGGTAAAAATTTCAGTTTCAGGACATTTACTTAATTATTTATAACTCTGTTATGTGTAGATAAAAGTTTTTGCAATATTTGACAATCTGACGAAATGGTAGCGAATTAAAAAAACGCATTTTTGTTTTCAAGCTAAAAAAAAAAATTTGCAAAAATTTAAAAAGAATTTAGAAGACACTTATAAACATGGCGAGCTGTTTTGTGAATCAATAACAAATCACAGATTTCATATATCTTTTATAGTTTAGTTAGAATCGTGCTAAAACTAAACACACGCACCACATTTGGGAAGCGGTGAACCGGCTTTGGTGCACAATATCTCAAAAAACCACATGATTTCGATCAAATCCTTTTAGTTATGTCTACATTAGAAGCAAAACAAGCAAATAAAAAAAAAAAACAAACCGCGAAGGTAGACGACCCCATTGAATACTATTATTTATATCTTCTCAATTATCTTTTGATAATTTTCCATTACTATTAAATTAATTTTACGTACACCACTTTTTGATCTTTATTAATCGTTTGAATATTCGATTTTGTCAGCGGCAGATTTCCAAACACATTTCGACTTAAAATTGCGTACTCAAAATAGCATTTGATTTCACTGCTACGCGGTCACACAATTAATATCTGCTTTTTGCACATGTAAGCAATTATTCGCAGCATCATTTAAGCGCTATTAAACGCGATATTATCCACTTACAGCGTTCCCAGCGCATTGTCAACGAGCGCGTGACATGTGAAAAGTTCAACAATTTCATTGCCAGAACGATTAAAATGATTAATTGATTGCAATGAGCATTTCATCATCTTTGGAAGGCTTCTTATTGCTTTTGTTGTTTCGCCTTTTTGCTTTTTGCCGAATGCGCAACATTGTTGCGATGAGCGCAGCGCAGCGCCGGCCAAGCGCAGAGCGGCGCTACGCCGCAATGCCTATAAATAAATCAACGCGCGTGCGTTTGTGTGTGTGCATAGTTACTGTCGCGTATATACTTACAATATTTAACTACGCTACAATTTCGCTGCATTTTTTCGCTTCATTTCGATTATTATTTTTGAATTTCTAAAGAATTTCCGACGCTGCCGGCGGTGTACCCTACTCACCTACTAGATTTGTTGTTGATGACGCTGTATTTTTTATTGTTGTTGCTGCTGCTGCTGCTACGGCGCTCGTAGTTGTCGTATCTGTTGTGGCACCAGCTGCTGTTGCCGTTGTTGTTGCTGTGGTTGCAACGCTGCCGACAGTCGTTGGTGTTGCCATGTGCGGGCTACTCTTGATAAACCAGTTGGCCAAGTGTCGTTGACGTTCGAATTCGATACTACTGCGTTGCATTTCGGATAATTTCATGGAATCAGTCATTTCGCTAGGCAACAAAGCGATTTGAGCGCGCGCGCAAAAAAATCACAATAACAGCAAACACAAAAAAAATTGAAATGAATTCGTTAACTACGAGGAAACACACAACAACAACACTTTTAATTTGCTTTTATTGTTTTGTTGTAGTAGAAGTTGTTGTTGTTGCTTACTGGGAGCAGCTGCCGTAAGGGTAGGGCGTGCACGCCTGCGCACAGCACAATGAAATGATCGCACACCGACACACGCACACAGTGAATGCGGTTTTATTTTACTTTTTTTAATTTTTGAATTTTTTTTTTACTTTTTTCAATACTTTTTCAGCTCTGCTTCTGCTTAGCTACTGGAATGTTGTACGCACTACACTTTATTATTGTTGTTGCTGCCAACTTCACTGCACTTGCTTGCCTGAATTTGCTTTATACGCGTTTCACTTAGAAATTATTTTTTTTTATATTTTCTCGTGGGCACTTCGAAATCCTTAGGAAAATCACATTTTTTGTAGTTTTCACACTTCTATGCATTTTTTGCAGCTTTTGCTTGCGTTTGCTTTGCCTGCGCTTTTTGGGTTATTTACACGCCCGTTTTTGGCCAACCAAGCAGCACTCGTTGTCACTTGGTTCTATTCTAATTGACACTGTGCTAGCCTGTCAACTGCCGGCCCGTATTTGGCATGATCTACAGCCCAAAAGCACTGCGCGAACATACACACACAAACCGCTAATGACGGCGTAGACAACGCTGCTGCTGACGACAAACGGCAACCGACGTAGCTACAAAAACACCTATATTGTATATATACATATGTATTTATATATACGTGACTATAGGTGAATCGCTAAGCGGAAAAATTCGCGTTGACGACCTTAACAACACGCGTGCTAGCTAACACTCGCCGTGCCAGACTCACGTAGACTGTAGACGCGACCCGTTCCGTTGGCGCGTCGAATGCAACTGCCGGCCAACGTCAGCGCTAGCCTCATGCAAAGCTCCACACAGTTCGTTGTATGTGTGTGTGTGTCTGCTCCAAACAAAACTCACAGCAACAACAATAGCACGCTTGTAAGCAACACTCCGCTATAAACAGTGAAGGCATGAACTGCCGCTGTGACTCAGTCAGTCAATCCCAACGTTCGGGCGTCATCGTCATCGACACAATCAACCAACGACATTTGTGTATATGTATGTATGCATGTAGTTAGGTGCGTTTGTTGTAAAATCGTTGACTGCGACGGCAACGGCGACGTTCAAATAAAATGAAACCAAAGCAACAAATGCCAAGAGCCAGTCAGTTAGCTGGTTAACTGAATGATTTTGCTTGCTTGCTCGCTGGCTTGGCTGGTTTGATTGGTGAGCGAGTGGCTTTGTGAGTGCTGAGCACTACACAACAATGTGCTGAGTAGCCACACAATGTAAAAAGCAGAGAGGCAGGCCGGCAAACCGTTGTGTATATGACTCTTGTTGCTTGGCTAACTGGTGCGGAGGGGTTGATTACCTGTGGATATGACAAAGAAACGCGAAAAAAAACAAAAACAAAATTAGTTATGTGCATACAGTTGTAATGTGTGTTTAAATACTCGTAATAATAATAAAAATAATTATTCTTATAATAACTCTAATATAACAATAGTTTGCCAGTTGTAATGGGTGAGTTTACTCCTAATGAATGCCTGCCGCTTGCTGAGCAGCGCGTCTTCTTTTTGTTGTTGGAGATATGTACAATGTGTTGGCAGTGTTTGTGGCGTATACTCACATGCCATAGTGTATAATACATGTAAACATACGTACATGAATATTTCCTATAATCGTGAGAGTATATACAGGTCATATACATAGAACAGGTATTTTGAACTTTTAGCACAGAACACTTATACCCTCAGTATCCGAAATATTGAACAATTTTTCTATAAAGTTACATATGTGGAAAATAATCCATTGATCATTCAGAACAGCTTTTCTTATACTATAAACTATGGATCTCAAATCGATTTCGAGCTAGCGAGTTTTAAGGCGAAGTTTAGCCTTTAGGGATTCTAAAATTTTTTTCGTCGGAATTTGAGATATTCGCATGAAATACACAGGTGTATTTCGATATTATACTAATTTTATATTACACTTTGTCTGAATACTATAACATACCATATCTGTTGTATATCTCCAATATCACCAATCCAACAAATTATTCTGATTTTTAATTTTCCAGAAAAACTAAGTAGTAGTGTAATATCAAAAAAAATTTAATATTTTTTAGCTTTTGTTTATGGGAAAGGGTTGCCACTAAACAAATATATAAAGGTAATATACATATGTACATAAGAGTTTTTATTTAAGTATTGTAAAAATTAACTTCTTAATACAATAAAAAAATATTTTTTATGGAAATTAATAAATAAAAAAATAAAATCAAAATTTAGTGGCAACTCGGTTTTTGTGAAAATTCTCGTTGAAGAAAAAAATTGATTTGCTTCGAATTTTGTTTTTAATATTGATTAAATCACTAAAATTAAAATTGGGTGGCAACTCGGTTTTATAAAATTCCTTGCTCCAATAGTAAATTGATTTGCTTTGAAAACCTTTTAGTATATTTGAATTTCAAGAACTAAGATCGTAAGTAGGTGGCAACTCGGTCTTTGTGAAATTTCTTGTTCCAAATGTAAATTTATTTGCTTTGAAAACTTTTTTATACATATATGTATTTTAATTTAAATAACTAAAAATGAAATTAGGTTCAACAATTTCGGAAACTGAAATGACAGCGTACATACTATAATGGTTTTACAAGGCCATTCTTCAAACAGTCGGTTCATAAATTATTTCTATATATGAGAAGTTGTGTTATACAACCCAAACGGGTCAGTCGGATATTTTCGGTTCAGACGCGTCAATTTCTGAAATTATAATATATAAGTTCATCGATCCTTAACCAGAATGAAGTCACATTCTTACTATTATTTATGATAGTTCAATGTCCTGTTACAACACGTTCGATTTTCACTTTTCTGGTAGAAGTCAGCATGCGGGAAGTAAATTTAAGCTATTATCAAGGTAAGAAGAGAGAGAAAAGTTTTTCGTAAGCTGAATGGTAGGCTGTTTAATAGATCAGTTTCCTTCTGTACTAAGATTTTATTACAACTTGAATGAAATAATAGCAATTTATATATTTAAAATGACCGCTCTCAGTAGTTATATTTGATTAGCGTGTAGGAATACGCCGTTTCCAACAATACAGCCTAGAATTATATTATTAGTGAGTTCAGTGACCCATTTCCTAAGATAGATTAAATATATATACAAAAGGAAGGAAAGTGGACTGTCCAAGAAGCCTTGAAACTTCAATACTTCCAGACGATTCAGTCGGATAGTTTACTTGCACTCTTTATAGCTCTTTAAAGATATTTATTTGATTTTGATAGAATCCAATAAATCCTTAATTAACTTTTGAATTTTCCATAACTTCCAAGTTCACCATATCGAGCTCCCACTTCATTAAATTTCAAACTTGCTTCAATTGCTTCCTAACCATTATGACAATAATAGTTTCCTATCACATTTTATGTTTACCTAAATGCTTAAGAGCTTAAAATTATTTCTAGATAATTTAGTTCACCGTAATTTATAGGTATATAGTAGGGTGTGCTTTGATACATTGTAAGTATATCGGTTGATAACAGCAAGAATGATATAAAACAAAAAGGTGCAAAAAAGTAGAAAAACACATTTAAAGCTTTCAAGCTTTCGGCATGAAAAGCTAATGAAGGGATCAAGCAAGGATAAAAGAACGCGAGTTTTTAAATGCCTATAGAGTTTATTTGTGGGGAGTGAACCTGTAAGAGGAGTAACTATTGAATATAGATTTTGAAATTTAAATTTTTTGACTTAAGCCACTTTTTCAGGCAACCAGTATTTGTGTATGTATTGTGTCTTTTCAGCTAAAAGCAAAAATCGAAATAATTTATGGTTATTCCTGGTATTAGCTTAGCTGCGATCTCTTAAAGATCAAGCCTTTGTGTTTTACAATTAAAAAAATATTTATTTTATATAGTTTTGTTCAAATGTTTTGCAATATTTGGCATTCTGACACATTAAAGCAGGAAATAAAATTAATACCACTTTGAGGGAGATAAGCAAAACACACGAAATAATAATAATAATAAAAATCGCAAAAAAATGAGCACGTTTAATCCGCACCTCCACCTACTATACATCAAATTATATCCAAACATACATTATATACACATGTATGTACGTATGTACACTTACGTGCACTGACATGCTCACCGATGACTGGCGATAAGCTTTCGCGCTGGCTGGCATTGCGCTGTCTCGCGGCAGCTGTTAAAGTGTGATAATCAAAAGCGGCCGACGTCACTGTCGCACGGGCCGTCACTCGGGCTGGCGCGTTGCTGTTCCTAGTTTTTATACTCTCGCAACAATGTTGCTAAGGAGAGTATTATAGTTTTGTTCACATAACGGTTGTTTGTAAGTCCTAAAACTAAAAGAGTCAGATATAGGGTTATATATACCAAAGTGATCAGGGTGACGAGTAGAGTCGAAATCCGGATGTCTGTCTGTCCGTCCGTCTGTCCGTCCGTCCGTGCAAGCTGTAACTTGAGTGGTAGAAAGGATCGCATTAGGGAGGGGCATATTTGGACGCAGTTTTTTTGGAAAAGTGGGCGTGGCCCCGCCCCCTACTAAGTTTTTTGTACATATCTCAGAAACGACTATAGCTATGTCAACCAAACTCTACAGAGTCGTTTTCTTCAGGCATTTCTATATACAGTTCAAAAATGGAAGAAATCGGATAATAACCACGCCCACCTCCCATACAAAGATTATGTTGAAAATCACTAAAAGTCCGTTAACCGACTAACAAAAACGTCAGAAACACTAAATTTTACGGAAAAAATGGCAGAAGAAAGCTGCACCCAGGCTTTTTTAAAAATTGAAAATGGGCGTGGCCTCGCCCACTTATGGACCAAAAACCATATCTCAGGAACTACTAGACCGATTTCAATGAAATTCGGTATATAATATTTTCTTAACACCCTGATGACACGTACGAAATATGGGTGAAATCGGTTCACAACCACGCCTTCTTCCAATATAACGCTATTTCGAATTTCATCTCATGCCTTCTCTGTATAATATATGTATACATTAGGAACTAATGATGATAGCGGAATAAAACTTTACAAAAATACGGTATTTGAAAAATATATAAATGACGTATAATGAAATCTCGATTATCACTTTATCATGCGAGAGTATAAAATGTTCGGTGACACCCGAACTTAGCCCTTCCTTACTTGTTTTGTTGTTGCTGTTGATGGGGGTTTAGCTTAGCGGTGGCGTGTTGGGTGCCCTATTTCTAAATTACTCGCGCAAGCAACAAGCAATTGCTGGCGTCGTGTGGGGGAGGGGGAGCGTTGTTGGGGAGGGCGGTCTTTTGCAACGTACGATATCTATTTATGTACTTTCGAATACATAGTATGTGGAGGGTAAAGCATGTCGAGTACGTTGGAGCAAAAACGTGTGTACTTGGGCCACAAATGTTTGCACATACAAACAAAGTGGCATACCCACATACATACATACATACATACACACCTACAAACATTTAGTTTTGGTTTCTAACTCAATAATAATTATTGTTGTTTTTGTGGTTTTTTTTTGTATTTTTTTCGTATTTATTGTTCTTGCTTCCAATTTATTTAGACCGCAGCAGACTCTGTGCTATATTTTGTTTGTTGTTGTTGTTACTTTTTTTCTAAAACGAGTATTTATGAATTATGACGTGCGCTGGCTTTCAAGTGTGCACATACTCGCTTACATACATACATACATATATACTAAATATGTGATTTTTATAGTTTGTTTGAGAGTTTTCTCTCTGGGCGATTCTACTTAATTAATGAGTGTGACCTTCAGAAAGTGTGGTGTGAAAAAAAACTAAATAAATAAATTAAATTTGAGGAACTTTATGTATGTATGTATGTGCTTCAGCTTGAAGTAGTTATTTACTTCTGAACTGCTTTTATTTTTTGATTGCTCCGTGTTTTCATTAGCCCTTAAAGCCAAGTCATCTAAGTACTCGTAAGCACATAATCGTTTAAGGTTAGATTTTGTAGGTGTTAATAAGAGTATGTGGCAGTTATGTGACCGTGAGTGAAATTCAGCTCGAATCAACTCTCTCAAAACGGACCGGCATTCTGAGTGGCCGAAGTGAGATCTCTATTGGGATCGTCTGCCTAACCTAACAAAAACTCTGTTGGCATTATTCCTTCTCTTCATTTTTGAAAATCTCTATATTGAGCCAAACACTCTTTGTTTAATTTCGGTCGATACTCGTATTACTTTTCTTCTTCCACCAGCTTTGAGGTTTATTAGAAATAATTTAGTTTATCCGAAATTACAAGCTTTCAAGCCCATCTCTGCTTAATTTTTATTGACAACATCTGCTCTTAAAGGCGGTTTTGGATATCAGCAGCTTTCCTACCAGCATGGCTTCTGCTAATATTATCACTTTGAGCTTGTGCTCAAGAATTTTATTGGAACTGATCGAGTTCGTATTTGCAATATATGTTTGTTGGCTATTTACCTTAAAGTTTCAAATAACAATCTAACAATTCTCATAGTCAAAGTCTCTGAGAGTCTATGGTCTTTTCTGTAATGTCGAATTGATTTTGATAGATTTTGTGAACGATAAGCTTACCGATAATTAGTTTAAGGATTGGTAGCTACTAAAAATCATTTCGGCAATTTTGTCCCAATTTGGACCAAATCCATACGAGGAGAGGATATGGGAAAGAATAAGGTTATTTAACCAAAATCACTCTTAGTGATGAGGAAACGTCAGCCTTAGCATATCAGCTTATTAATTTCGACCAGGGTCAAAATGATCGATCCACAGTGGAAAAGAAAAACGGGTAATTTACCGAAACCACTCAGAGTTTTCCTGCGCGATCTGCTTTGTACTGGGGTCTCAGACCAGGAACAATGAGGAAAAGTCAGATCTAGGCTATAAGCTAAAGTTATGTTTCAGAAAATGAGCTGATGTACTAATTTATGTTGAGAGCTTTATCAATAACTATATCAAATACTGTTCTTTTTAGGTTTTACTGATACCTTTTTATCTGTCTTCTGCAAGTTTTCTTGTTGCTTACGGAATCACCATGTCAGAGCATTCAAACCGCAACCAACAGCTTATAAAATATTATTTGAGTGAGCTCTAAAATTAATAAAATCTTAAGAGATGTTTTATTCCAAAAAGGAATCGATAAGCCGCTCTTCTATTGCTCTAGCATTGGATCTATGGATCTCTCGTGAGTTTGACAAGCGCTGGTAAACCACCAAAACGTACATATGTGGCCGTGAGACCCTTCCGGCTCAAAGTGGAACGCAAGAGGTCTGTTGAACAACTTGTTCTTAGCAAGCTTCATTTCGTCACCATGACGGGTGTTTTGACTGACAAATGACCAATATGTTTACGTGCGGTGAAGTTACATATGTTGAATGCAAATTACATGAGCTATATGAAAGAATGCAACTTGGATTTATCACTTTCTTGCCAGCAGTTCATCTTCTGCCGCACTGAGGTTGAAACATTTCGATGGACACACTTTCGGCGAAGCTGGCAAAATAACTGGGATTAATATGGTGTTAGCCGCCTTAAGAAATTTGTGATAGATTCGTCGATCTAGTTCAGAAAAAAATTCATATCTTGAAGTTTTAGGAATCACAAAGTACCAGCGTTCACAGCTGTCCAAGTGAGATTATGCGTTATTCTTGTTGCGAAGATCAGTCCTACGAACTAATCTAATCTAACAAACCTTCCAAAAAGGTCAAAGTGTTAACCAAACCAAAATTCTTTAGTTATATCTCCCAGCTCTCACTTTCAGTTACATTTTCGGTTGATAGCTCTCATTTACATCTAAGGGATCGGTAGACTCAAATAGCTTTGATTACTTATTTCTATGATCTCATAGTACGGATGAAAATAAGTGGTGAGTAAAAAAACGGATTCCTTGCAGATTCTCAAAAATTTTCTATTCTTAATAAAGAAAGCCAAATTCCATTACGAACGTTTTTGTTAAAGAACATGGTGACATGATTTTTGTTTTACTTAATTTCACAATTAAAACTTTATTCCATAGACTTTTCGCTGCCATTAACTTCTGTCGTCGTCGTCACTATGAATCACGGTTCGGCATATATAAAGTTGACATATATACAAGAGTATGTATGTATAATGTAACATATGTAAGCATGTGTTAACACATAGCAATGCAGGAGCATGAGATTATGTGTACATATGTATATAGTATGTATACGGCGTGTAAGCGCAGAGGAAGGTCAATAACGTGCGCGCATTTAGAACCAGTTGCCCACAGCGGTGGCAGGGGGCCAAGGCGGTGAAGTGCTAGACGCTAAAAAAATGTTTGCGCGCACACATTTACATACTTATAAGTATAATGCGCTGAGTGTCAGGCCATAAAATAACTGAACCGCGCGGCGAGCAAGTGAAGAAGGCAACGAAAAAAGTGGAAAAGCACAACGCAAGCAATGCTCATATATGCGAGTAGACACGGCAGGTAGATAGGAAAGTACGCCGAAAGTAAACAATATATGTAGCTGTAATTTAACGGTTCATTGGTATTATGCAAAAAAAGGAGATAAATAAGAGAAGAAAAAAAAAATACATTTAAGAATAAATACGAATGCGCAGTCGAGAATGCGCAATCAAATTAGTTAAGTTTTTTATTTGGTAACAATTGTGTAGGTAAAAATATGTACATAGCTTAAATGAAGAAAGCTTCGTTGGGGGCGCACGAAAATATGTCGACGCAACGGAGGGGGACACACTTGTCAAAAAGCAACACATATGTACATATGCTATAAGTCCGCTGAAAGCTTGGCAAATACACAAACTCAAATCAAGAAATTTCAAAACACTCTTAAATTATGCACCACCAACAACAATGACAACAACAGTAAGAGCAAACGGTGTCAGAAAACCCACAACATTCCAACCCCATGAATCGCTCCGCATGAAAGTCGCTTGAATGAAATGAAGCAGCGAAAAAAACTGAAATAAAGAATGAATTCAAATGAAATGATTTGAAATTCGTCGTTTTTGTTTTGTCGACTTTGTGGCTGCATTTCGTGGAATGACGTTTCTTTTTCATTTCTTGTTTATTTTTACCGCTTAGTTGCTCGGCTCACTTTTGACTTAAATGTGTGAGTAGTTGCCAACGGAGAAGACCTTGAAATTGACTTTGAACTACTGCTGTGTGTCTTCTCCGAAATGAACGTAAATTCAATTGCGTATCGAGTGCATTGGGTGAAGTCCGGTGATATACATATGTATGTGTTGTGCTTGTTGTTGTTATCATTAGTGTTATTGTTTGTGGGCATCGCATTGGGTGCGTAATCTTATCAGTGGAAGCCTACAAGTGGATTGACTAATATTTAATTTCGTTGAATATTTATTCGGAGATTAATTCAACGAATATGCGGAAGTGTGCGCCAATAAAGTCAAATACATATAGTCTAATATATGGGAGTGTAATCACTTGATGCTACAAACACATAGACGTAATTGTGTAAACATGTCCTCGCCAGCTGTTTGTTAATGGCTATTGATCTCAAGTGGTGAAATTAATATCGAACAAACTGTCAGATTTTATGGTGCGCAATAAATCAATACAAAATAGAGACAAAGCAGATAAAGAGAATATGCATAAATACAGAAATGAGGAACTACAACACTAATCTGTAATAAAATAAAATGTAGAAAAAAAAATAAAATAAGTAAAAGTAAACAAATTAAGATTAAAATTAAAATAAATCTAATAAATTGTAATGAAATAAAGAAAAAAATTAAAATTGAAGTTAAAAACAAATTATAATTAACATTAAGATTAAAGTAAAATAATAATTTAAATTAAAACTAGGATTAAAATTATAATAAAAATAAAACTATTCTAAAAATTAAAATCTAAATCAAAGTTAAAATTAAAATGTAATATTTAATTAATACCTATTAAAATTACATTTAGAATTTAAATTGTTATTAAATTCAAATTAAAGCTAAAATAAATTAAAATTGAAACTTGAATAAAAATTAAATAATAATTAAAATATAATCAAAATTTAAAATAAAATTAATATAAGAATTTAAATTTAATTCGTATATTAAAATTTCTTTAAAATTAAAATTTTTTATTAAATTAAAATTTAAAGTAAAATAAAATTAAATTATAAATAAAATTAAGATGAAATTTACAATTATATGAAAAGTTAAATTATAATGAAAATTAAAAACAAAATTTGAACGGGAATTTAAATTAAATTAAAATTGATTTTAAAAAAATTAAAATTGCTTTAAACTTAAATTTGAAATGAAAATTTAAGTTAAATGTAAAATTGGAACTAAAATAATTTATAATTGAAATAAAGTGAAAAATTTAAATTAAATTATAATTAAAATTAGGATTAAAATTATAATTAAAATAAAAGAAAAAGTAAAATTTAAAATAAAATTTAAACTAGAATTCAAATTAAATTTGTTGAAATTAAAAAAAAAATTATTTTATTATTCAAATTGAATTGAAAATTAAAGTTAGATTTAAAATTGAAACAAAAATAAATTAAAATGGAAAGTAATTTAAAAATTAAAACTGAATTTTAATTTAAATTATGATTAAAACTATAATTAAGATAAAGAAAAATTTAAAATTGAAAATAAAATATTAACCAGAATTTAAATGAAACCAAAATTGAAAAATTAAATTGAGAGTTAAATTCAAATTGAAGTGAAAATTAAAGTTAAATTAAAATTTAGAATTTAGATTTAAACTAAAATAAATTAAATTTGTAATAAACTTAATAATTAAAATTATAATAAATTTTAATTAAAATTAAACTAAAATTAAAACTACGATTCAATATAAATTAAAAATATAAATTAAAAATGGAAATATAATTGATATTAAAACTAAAAATATACTTTAAATAAAATAAAATTAATATTAAATAAAATTAGATAACAACATATCACACTTTACGATAACATAACATAACAACAAAGGCAAAAGGCGGTTATTTCGAGAATCTTATCTTGCTTGGATACCATCATGGTCGTAAAGATCCTTTGCCATAATTTTTAACCTTTTCTTTATAAATTTACGTAAAATATTAAGACGTAATATGCTCTGTTTCGCTTTCAAGCACAACATCTCGTGTTCTCTCTATTTCGTAAATGACCACCTTGAACTTATTAGATTGCTCTATACGCCGTTTATCGTTTCGACGGAGTCAATGGAGCACCTATTCAAAATTATTTTAAATTAAGTTGTCCCCGATTCCAAAAGCCGAATTTCTTACTATAAAAATCCGCCACGAATTTGGTTAAAAATACAAACGTGCAGAAAAAGGAACTCTCAATAGGTTGACGCAGTTCATATACATACATATGTATGTATGAACGAAGGGTGTCTGAACTAGATACCGTCCAAGCTAAACTAAATAGTGAAAATAAAAAAAAACAGTCTGAAGAAAAAATGTTGAAAAAAACTCTGAACACGATTAATTCAAACAAGGATTGTCACAGGGTGTAAGGTTTGAGCTCTAGAATCTAAAAACAAACAGAAAATACAAATTGTTGTCAAAAGTCAACTATACCCGGTAGAATGTTAACGAAATTGGGTAAATGCCATAAAAAAGAAGAAGAAAGAAATTAATATCTACAAAAAGAATATTTTAAATATTATAGACTATTTTATATACTATAGGTAAACATAGTTTTATGTCTTGGATTTATTGAAATAAAGTTGGTTCTAAGTACTCGAAGCATTCGGCAAGATACTTAGAGCTCCAATCTTACTATAGAGGATAGCACTGGTAATCAAACCAGAGTGTATGCCATCTGATATGAGATTTAAAACTATCAACACTCAACACTAAAATCAAAATATAGTTGATTGCGTAAGAGCTTTGATGATTTAAAAGTTTTACTTTGCGGTGTAGACACGTAGACAAGACCATTATAAATATATATAGGCGCATGTAAGTATCATTATAATTTGCAACATTAAAAGTACGGAGATACAATATTATTTCGATATAGCTACACCTTTTCAAAGCGCACATACTATATACAATTACTTTCTTACTCATATACACCTATGAAAAAAGTAAGAAGCACAGTGGGACATCACACACTAGTATGCAATTTCGAACAGAGAAATCTAACTTTCTCAGTGATTAGTGTTGAAAATAATGCATTAAAAACAAACAATTGAAATTGAATTCAAACTAGTGTTTTGAATCCCGAAAATTTTAACTATGAAGATTGCCGAATTTGTACTCCAAAACACCGATCAAAAAACTAAAAATTTATTTTTTATTTCCGAAAATATTTATTAAAATAATTTTTGGAGTTCTAATTCCAAATTTTCCCCTTTATTGAAAAACAAAGTTAAAGTTTTAATCCCAATTAGCGCAAAAACCGGATTCAAAAATTAAAATTTATTTTTTAATCCCAAATAGCGGATTGAGAAATTAAAGAACATTAAAAATAAAGAACAACGCGTATACCATGTCTACAACTTCAAACAAAAAAAATTATTTTTGAATCTAAAATTTACTTCCGGTTCTACCATTTCAATACTTTAGGTCGGAAGTGGTCGGAAAATTTGAGATATAAGATTTGATAGTAACATTGTACACATTTTTTCGGATTAAAAGTTAAATTTTTTATTTATAATTCTTGTTTTGTTATTAAAAATTAAATTTTCAAATTTGCTCCCCAAAATTGAAAATAAAATTTATGATTAATTTTTTTAATTAAGAAATGTTTTTGCACAATTGAAAATCATATTTTTGAACAATTATTCTAATTAAACATTATTTAAATTAGATTTTAGAAACTTTGATTTGTAATTTTTCATAAATTTTTTCTTATTGAACAATTTTCTGAAATTATATTTTTAATTTCCCATAACAATTTCTATGGAGAATCTTTTCCAACAACAATAAAAATAATAGTTAAAATATTTGTATTTGTTTTCTTACTAAAATTATAATTTTTTTTCAAAACCCATTTCAGAAAGGCGTGATCTGTAACCAATAAATTCCACCTGCTTGACCAGCTAGTTGCACTGTGCATCAAACGCGCCAACTACAGCTGTGTGTGATGGGAGCGCACGGTGACGGCAAACATGTCATTGCCATTTTAAGTGATGCACGAAGCACATAAACTTTAAATATTCCTACTTATGAACACGTTATTCAAAAGTACTTACTTATAGCACACATGCATACATCCATACAAATGTAGGAAGTTAAATACAAATATAAACAATGCAAAGTGGGAGTTGGACGCATATACAAGCACACATATATGAATTGTGACAAAATAGTACCCGGAAATTGTAAAAAAAATATTAAATTATTCATGAATATTTATTTTGTCGCCTTCAAAGTAATAATCAACAGATGTAATGCCAACGGTTTTTCCAGTCCTCGAAACACTTTACATAAGCATTTTTTGATTCTTCTCAGCGAATTTTGTTTTATCTCTTCGATCGACTGAAAAGGATTCCATTCCGATGTTTTTTGACTTGTTTTCATGTCAAACTCATAAACCCATGTTTCATCAGCAGTTATAATGCTCGCCATGACTGTAAAGTGGGAATTCGCACGAGCAAGCATGTCCAAAGAGATCTGTTTATGGTACTATTTTTAGAAAAATTCTTCTTTATGACGAGTCGAGAGCAAGAATAGATTTCATACCCAAAATATCAATCAAAATAATTCGAACGGACTTGCTAGAGATGTCGAGCTCATTCACCATCTCCCTAACACTTGCCTGACAATTTTCAAGCACCATATCCTTCACTTTAATAATATTTCCATCTGTTGAAGTGGTCGAAGGTCGTCCAGAACAACGCATATCTTCAATGATCTCTCGACCGTCTTTAAAAGCTGTGTACCACTTAGGCTTGTGTTATTGATAAAACTGAGCCATTGAAAGTCTTTTCCAATATTCGGAATGATTCCGCATATGAAATTTGGTTGGAAATATAGTAAAGTTACAGAAATTTTTTTGTTTCATAACGCACGCAACGCACTACTGAGGTGTACTGACTTAAGCAGCTGCTGTAACCAAACTGGTTGACAGATCGCGCCCAAATTTGGCGTAGTAATTAAGGACACCACCAACATAGCAAATTTAATTACAGTTTCCGGGCGCTTTTTCGTCACAATATATTATACGTGCGTTTTATTAGCCTTTACAAGGAAGGGTTTGTGCAAATTTACGGTACAATATTTATCCACATTCAAATATAAATATATAATATTTGCATTACAATGCATCATGCGCTGAATATGACGGACGTGCTGCTCCTCCTCGCTATGTACATATGTACATATATAATATATATGCAAATATACATACATATATGGTGTGTGTTAAAACAAGTGTTTGTGCACATGTAACAATGAGGTGTAGTGTTCTTTATGACTTTGTATAGGCGAATCTTTGCAATTACGTAATTGCATTGGTGCATTAAACGTCAATTTATTTTATTTTTTGGTATTCAATGTTTTTGTTGTAAAATCGGAAAAGCTTGGAGTGATTGCATAAAATTTATTTGTAGTCACTATGAAGATTGTTTCCATAATCAGTTCTACTACTGTGAGCAAAAACTAGTAAGACTTTGTTCATAATTTTAAAATTCTTAATTTATTCTTCAAAAGCTATGTCACCCCCCTTAAAGTAATTCCCCTTTACCCCCCTTTACACTTTTTTTCAACGTTCTTTGCAATCCTCAAAACAGTTGCAAACGTCAATTTCCAGAGTATCCTTCAATTCAAAAAAAGTAGCTCGACAGGCCAACATTCTGAACGTTTGAGAATCAGAAATTCGATTTCACACACAAAATTTAATAATACTTCTTTGTTGAATAATTTCCTTCCTCTGAAGAATCGCTGAACTGTATTTCAGAAAGATAAGCGTATAATAACGACTAAAGATTATTTTGTACTGAAATTTGGCACAGATGTCCCTGACGTTCATATCAACCAAAAAAATTATTTCGACTAATGTTCTCGCGCGAAATTTAAATTAAGAAGTCTTACTATTTTTTGCTCACAGGGGTAAATTACAATTGGGGTATTTATAAAACATGAACCCGCTTTAATTTAATATACTATATTTCTTAAACTTTTACTGTTTTTTTCGAATTTTTTCTATCTTTGTCTAATTTACCTTTCTTAAATAAGTTCCAAACACTCACATTTTTTTTTTTTTTTATTTAAAACATTAATACTTTTCACCTCTAGACTAAATATTGCAACAGAATGCTAATTTTTAATAGAAAATTCTGATTTCAAATAATCGATTCTTTAAGAAAGTCTGCAAATGTTTTATTTGCTGAATCCTTTACTTTCTGATAATTTAATAAACTTATACATTACTATGCCAAATTTTCTAAAAAAAAAAGAGGCAGAATACTTGATCACCGGTTCATTAAAAAAAAATATTGGATTCCCTTAATTCCGTATTAGGTTTCTAAAAGAACCTCAGAAAAAGTGTTTCTGGAGGTAAGGAAGACTTTTTTGCTTAGCATTATTTCAATTATAGAATTCAAAAAAAAAATTATTACTATAGATGAGTACATGTAATGATCGACAGACTCGTCAAAGTTTGAATTTCTGAAAAAATGTCTGCTTCTCTAAAAAGTAGATAAAACTTTCGAAATTATTATCAAAAATCTTAATTCTTCAATATCTGAAAATTATATTTAAAAAGGTCGTATAAAATTTCGTGGCGAACGGTCCAACTGTTTCGCAGAAAATTTCTAAACATTTAATTTTTGGCGAATTTTCCTTAAACAGAGTTGCCGCAGACTTTATCAGTTAACGAGTTACCACCTTCTAAAAAGATTTCTCTTAAAAAGAGTTCGCATAGGTGTTAAATTACATATACTTCTCTAATTGTAATTGTTTAAAATGTTAGCTGAATTGAGAGATCAGAAGATATCTACTTTTATATCCTGAATAGGGTATATTAAGGATGCCACGAAGATTGTACCAACCAGAATGTCGAAGACCCTGTAAAGTGTATATATAAATAAATAGCGCGACGAAATACATTAGTCGATTTAATCATGGCCGTTTGTTCGTCGGTCTGAATATACCTAGTTCCTCAGTTTTTGAAATATCTGATTTTTTGTACAAGCATTTTTTCCCAAAGAAGCTGCTCGTTTGTCGGAACCTTCTATACCGGACCACTATATCGAAAAACTGCCTTATAAATTGAACGATCGGAATTAAGTCTTTATATGGCGAAATTTCTTAATTGATGAGATATCTTCATGAAATTTTACTTGAATTATTATTCAAAGCAGTGGTCCAACCTACGTAGAAATCGGTTAGATCGAACGATTACAGCATATAACTGCCATACAAACTGAACGATAGAAATCAAGTTTTTGTAAGGAATCTTTTGTGTTTGCGTTCGGTGCAACCGAAGGTTTTTTGTGTTTTTTTTTTCAATTTCAATAAGTTATTTCTTAAAAAGAGTTGCCGCTTTTTTTTAATAAATATATTCTTTTCTTTTTTACATTGGAAGAATAAATCAAAAAAAAAAAAAATATAATAAATGATACTATCTTTATTAGAATTTTACGAGCTACGACAATTTCAATTATTTTATTCAGCAAATTGTAAATTGAAATTTTTGTATGTGGACAGTATTAATCACAAATGGTTCGAGAAGTTCAGTCAGTTACCTTTTACTTTTACTAAAAGGGACATCATTAATAGGCCAAGCGCCTAAAATGCCTTATTCAATATGCTAATGTGATTATAAAAAATCAGAAAAGTACGCAAAAAATATGTGTGACTAAGGCAAATTCAATGATTACAGAGAAAAATTCAAATTTTATACTTCCTAATAAAAATGGAATCACCAATAAACACTATGCAACCAACTGAATAAATTTCAAGAAAAAAAACATGAGCGCCTAACAACAAGCGAAGTGGGCGCCTATTGATTTTATTGAGACTCTTTCGAAATTGAGAACGTGCACAAAACCAGCTGCGACTGAAAGAAATTTAATAATTAACAAATAAAAAGAAAAAACAGAAAATGAAAAAGACTAAGAATAAGAGAACAAAATCAAAGGCACACAAACAGCAGCAACAGCAACAACAACAATTTAAATCAATGAAATTCGCCCGTTCATATGTTTTACCACCTGACAACTGAAAACAGCTGACAACGTGACGTCAATATAAATTGCCGCAGAATAAGCTACAACAAAGTGCAGGTAGCGAGCAGTCAGTCGTGTGCGCGCGTGTATAAGTATGCACTTCGATACATATGGTAATCAGAACGGGCAATGCAATAACCAAAGTAACAACAAGAATAGCAACAGCAGGCAAATAATTGATTGACTGACTGGCTTGACTCTATTTTGTCGTACGAGACTGCTTACGCTCGCTGCATATTAATGAGCCCAACGGCGCGTAATAAATAGCGAAATGTGATTGAACGTGCTTTAGTATTTTCGTATTTTAATGCGAACAAAATGCCTAAAAGAAGTGTGGTGTATGCCTGAAGGTGGGCGGTCATAAAACTTTTGTACACACATACATAGACACATACTTGTAGGCGCAGCAGCGATTGCCGGGCGAGCGGCTTCATTTGGCAGGTGCCACATTTGAATTGTAAAAATTTTGTAATGAAAGCAAAGTAATTTCGGTGACGGACGCCTTTGACGTGCGGCATATGAAGCGCTGTTCGAAACGAAATTGAAACAAAATAAAAGTAAGGAAGAGCTAAATTTGGGTGTAACCGATCATTTTATACTCTTAGCGTAGTATGGACCTGATTTGATCTGTTAAATATTATCATGCTACATGCAAAAAAATGTTCTCTAGATTCCATTAAGATGCCTCTCATACAATCACCAATCATATGGAGTAAAGTCAGCCGGTTGTTCGAAAATCCTGACATTAGTTATATGGCGGTTCCCTCAAATTTTCGCCCAATTTTATTGTTTGTCGGTATAAGAATCCAAGGAATAGTACTTGAGGTTTGAATTTTAATGTGATCATGTGAACAGTTTGGTTGGATTTGTAGAATTTTTGGCAATAGAATTCCATACTCTAAAGACATTATTGGTGCAAAGTCTTATCCCGTTATACAAATTGATTCTTGATTTATACACTCGAAAGGAAAGAATCAGATGGAATTAAAATTATGTTATATGGAAAGTAGGCGGTGCCACGACAATCGTCTGATTTTGTACCTTTAAAAACAGGTTAAGTTAACCAGAACTTAAATGACAAATGGCTGTTAACTAGACATTGAGAAAAAGGTCATTAATAAATAACCAAATAGTAGGAGAGTTGCCAATTTTTAACTAATATTAGTATACTTTGGAAAAAAGGACCACCTGGAGACTTTACAATTGGTAGGCCATTGAGAAGCAGATCCCTCTCTTGATGATTACGTTATATGAGTCTGCTATCTTACACATCCAATTACAAGGCGCACAAACATGACAAACGATGACGAATCGAGATGAGAAATCACTTGAATTATTAGAGAGAACTGTTGCCGCAAGGTCTTTGGAGTCGTCTGCATAAGCTTTGATGATTATGGACACTCGACCTATATAAGCTCTACGTCACGTATACATATGGAAGACGAAAGGCTTATACGATTCGAGGTCAATGGACGGATAACGGAAGCCAGGGCGCCCACGCAACTAACGGAAAGACCAAGAACGTGGGGACCTGTTTGCACTTGGTATGTACAACTTGCATGAACAGGCAAAATATAGAAGCCACTAACAAAGTTTTGTCTTCTCAACCCAGACCGACCCACGGTTGTAGTGCCAAAGAGGAAAAAAAGACACTTTTATAAAATAGTTGGCAACCTTCGGAAGTTTTTTTTTCAGGTCCAAGTGAAATTTGAAATATTTATTTAACATTGATAGCAAATTAATTTTTTAATTAATTGTATAACATACGTATAAGTAGTATGTGAACATGTGAACTTATCATAAATTCTGTGATGTATTAAAATTGGTGGTAGCTCTAGCTATTTTGACTTTGAAGCATCTAATAATTTTGAATTACATTTGGATTAACTGGCATTTCAATTCCTTCGTCTAGAGCAGAACAATTTACCTCCATATATTTCTTTTATAAATATAAGAGGGTGGCAACTCTTATAAATATATAAACTTTGTTGAACACTCAGTTTGTAAGGAAGATTAAAGTTAAGGGTCTTCTAAAATGTACCCGCTCAGTTCAACCAGCTTCACCTTCTCTTCTTTAATGGCGTAGACACTGCCTACGCTGTTATAGCGGAGTTAACAACAGCTCAATTTTGGTAAGGTTTTTTACGTGGCGGGTCCCAAAACCAGCGCTTTCTCAATTTAACTCGAATTCAAATGCATGTTTTTTGGTTACCCAGAAAGAGCTTGCTCTAAGAGAGGAAGTCGTGAGCCATGTGTAAAAGAGTCGTTTCTGGCCACTCTCAAGTGAATAGCGCTTAGAGAACTTTCCTCACTTGCGTGAACTTTTACGTATGGCTCCATCCTCCAGCTACATCAGTTTATCTTTAAATTGCTTTTTCTGAAAACATTTTTATCATTTGCTTAAGTGATTACTTGGGGACAAAAAACCCTAGAAAATTATTATGTTTAGGTTTCATTCACATAGAATTCCGGCAGCTGCGCAGCAGCGGAATTTTCTTCAAAAATTTTGCTCTATATTCCTAAAGTATGAAAACATCTGCACTTAAAATGAAAAGTACAAAAATTAATAGAGAAAACGGTAGAAAAACTACAAGAATTTCGCCTTAATTTGGAAGAAAAATTCCACTCATTCCATACAATGTTCAGTAATTTACTAGCCTAACCTCAAAAATATTGCGCATTAAGAAGCTGTAAAAAAATTAAGGCACAATTCGAAATAAAATTCATATTACGGACATAAACGAAATTTTGTTGCACCTACAAGTCGTACAAGTTGCACCGATGACGCGCGCCAGTTCGCCATTAAAATGCAAATGCTCATTTGCACTTTTCTAGTCGATCACTTTGCAATGCGCACACCGCTGCGATGTCGACGGCGACAATGTTGAGTCTGAGTCTGGAAGGCGCGAGCGAACACCATGTTTATGGGTAATTAAATATTATATGCGGCACCGTTACCCCGCGATTTCCGCAGCAAACACACAAACACACGCATACATATATACATACTTACATGCATACATGCATTCATATATACACCTATACACATACTATATATGTGCATACCGCACAAAAATCCGTCATTGCAACGCTGACAGCTGAGTTGTGGATGGGCGGCTATAACCGGAACTGACGTGTTTGTTTCGCTAATAAAATTGCAGTCAAATTCGTTGCGCTAAATACACGCTTTTGATGAGTGAATTTATAAAGATTTTTAATTGTCGGTAATTAAATGAAATGAACCAAAATTGATTGGAACACTGAAATCGAAATCGAAATCCGCACAAAGTAAATATATGAGCCAGTAAATATATAGTCATGTAAATGTGTTGGTGTTAGTGTAAATAACGAGTCAAGTGAATGTAAATATTTATAAAACGATTGCATGCAATCAAAGTCATTTCGCTCTTTGTTTATTTACGATTTTGCAATGTAATTTTATGGACTTTAATTACAAACAGAAAATAGGAAATGAATTATAATGCAGAATAATCAAAAATGTAAATGCATATTTTTTTTAGCAAACCTTTTTTGCTGCCAAAAGCATTATTCACTTTTACTGAGAGAATTTAACCTTTAAATTGAGGATTGAGTTTTAAAATGCGAATTCTACTGTTAAGAGACTTCAAGTAAGGGTGCCTTCTGCAGGCAGAGAGGTGTCCATCGGCGAGAAATGTACTTATGCGTAAAATTTTCTCAAATCCAAAAAAATACAAATTTATTATTTCTAAGTATGAAGACAGGTAATGAACGAATTACGAGTCTATACTTCAACTTTTAACAAAATGGCGGTAGAAATTTTTTTTTTGACAAACACAAATTGCTTAAAAATCGAAATTATTATCCAAAATCTTTTTTTCTTTTAATCATTACTTGACAAATAAACAAATAAATCTAAGAAGGCCGTATGAAAAGTTCGAGTCCATCGGTCCAAGATTAGTGGAATTTTTCCTCATTGACGCTGAAGCACAAGCGTTTCGATATTCTTATAAATACGCTCATATCTACGAAACTATTTGCCGGATCAACTCTAAATTTCCGAAAAATATTCTTACTTATATATGCAGCCTATGTATATATGTATGTATATGACAAATAAAAAAGAAATCTTGTATAAATCACAAGTGAAATGGAGGTCTTATACATAAATGAGTTTACAAATTTTACAATAGGTTTATTATATCGACCTTGTATGTCGTCATTTTGTATCTTCCCAGCTGTTCAGTCGATTTGATTCGAATTTGGTTCAAAGCAGCAGTTGATGACCTTTTATTGCCACGCAAATAATGAGACGTGAACACAACGACGCTTATCTCATAGACTAACGCTTCTAACGCTATTAATTCATCTCAGGTTCGATAAAATAACTCAAGGATCATTAAAGTTACTGCACTAAAACTAAGTTTCGTTAAACGAAAACTCCATTAGCCATAAACAGATGCAATCATTTGATATCTATCTTAGACTGCATGGTACATATCAGTTAAAAATTGAGAAATCGTAAGGATTTACATCGGTCTCCTCGGGTAAAAATAGCTTTTTTTCAACAATTCAAGGCTGTATCTCCGAAACTATTACTCCGATCAACATGAAAATTGAGGACAATATTTTAGAGGCGTTGTAGAATTTAGACTAGTTCAAAAGAATATTGCCATTTTCAATGTTTAATAGCTGTAAGGGCACAAAAGAAGCATAATAGAACCCACTACTAGATATATTGTAAGATGGTTTTAGCTTAGCTTTTTGTAAAGCTTTTAGCTAAAATGATTTTCTTTGCATATACATAAGTAATAAACTAACTCTTTCACCGAATTGATGTAGAAATGTAGCATAATGAGACACTAAGCTATCAGTAAGGATCTTTAGTTAATATGGTGTGTGTCTTTGCTATGCTCCAAGGTTTGAACACGCCGTTTTCAGAGTACCAAGCGAAAAAATAATTCGTTTTTTTTTACCCATTCTACTGAATTTGCACCCACTAGCTTCCTTAATACTTTTATCTATTTTTTATGTTCACTCGAATATGTTCGATACGAAAGTGTACATTTTTCCAGTATCGCAGGGCTCAATGAAAATGTATTGCCTGTAGTAACATGATCTATAGCAAAACAGATGCGATGCATACTCTGCCATTCACAGCAACACATAAGCAGATACACATAAATATATGAATTTCGCGGCTATTAGGCGTACAACAGCAACAAAGCTTGGCCTTTGAGCGAGCATAGCCAAAATGTCCTGCCGTTGGCCGAAGCGGGGAGCGAGCGGAGGGGTGTGCGTGCCGGCAAGTGGGCACTCGGGCAGTCAGCTGGAGATAGCACAGTGAATATTCGCTGTAATTTAGCAGCAATTTAACTTTTTTCCCACTGCAGCCAACGCTTTATCTAGTTGGATTTGTTTATTAGGAAAACGAAAACTGCGCTCGCCATTTGGTGCTTGTTTGCCATGTGCTCCCGCTTTATATGACTAGGATTTCCCACTAATTCTAGTATTTCTTTTGCCACCTTTTTTATGTGCGCACACTTCGTCATGCTTTTGCCGCCTGTCGGTTGGAAACTTTGCCATTTTTAAAAGTCTGTGTCGCATGTTCTTTTTCAATTTTGTTTGTCTTTCTCTCTTTTTATGATTTTAGAGTGGCTTGGAAGTGCGAAAAATTGCGATAGTCACTATTTTAGGAAGTAACGGCAGTAATGGGTTGTTGTGCAGTCACGGAGGTAGCAGTATGCCAAGCAAAAAATTGCGTTTGAGTGTGCGCATGTGTGTGTAAGTATGTCTGTGTGTGTTGGCGTGTGTATGGGTTGTTTGGAATGACTCGTTAGATCGATTGCTTGTTCTTTAGTTTATTATTCTTTATATTCTCCCCTTTTTGCGCCGCTCTCTGTTACTTTTTTGTTGTTTTTATAGTTTTCTTTTACTTTTCGCTTTTATTACTATTGCTATGCCTGTGTTTTTTCGCATTAACTGTTTACTGTAGTTGTTGTTCGTTAAAGTTAGTTCGCGGAAAGTGCGAAAAACTTCTGCCACTTGCCAAAAAAGTTAACGAAAAGTAAATAAAAGTTTAATTTCTTCTCACTACTTCATTTCCAATTCGTAATGGATTTTTTTCCAAAGAAGAAAATAAAAAAAAACGTATTTCTTTGATAACATTTGTTTTGCAGTTGGCATGACAGCTATTCAACGGTACCCTTACCAGTACAGACCTGTTGAAATATTGATTAAATTATTATGGTAGTATTGATAGTTGATTGAAAGTGACGAGTTATATATTGATTGATGTATTTACATGTTAATATTCGCAAACTGATTAAGAAAGGATCATGTAGCCTCCCAATGAACTCCGATTATATATAGCAGAACAAAAGATAAAGAGAAGAGGAGGTTACAGGGTAATGAAAGGAGACAGAGAAAAGAATGAAATCTATGTATTTGGAGAGAGAGAGGAATAAAAATATTGAAGGTAGAATAAAAGAAATAAAAAGGAAGGAAAGTGATAGAGGGAGATGGCGAGGAGAGAGTGAAAAAGATACAGACAGTGTGCAGGGAGTAAATGAAACGATGGGTGAAAGAGAGAGAGAGAGAGTAAAAAAATAGGTAGAGGTAAGGAAGCAGAGGGAGAGAAAAAGGGGTACAGGAACAGAAAAAGAGAAAAGATAGAAAGGTAATTAGCTAGATAGGAAGAAAGGCAAAGTGTGGGATATAGAGAGGGAAAGAGATGGATAGGGAGAGTAGGCCATAAGTACATGGAGAGGAAAGATAAAAAAACATAGGAAAAGAGGTTGAGTGATAGAGAAATGGAGAGGTACAGAGATAGGTAGAGAGAGGGTAAGAGAAGTGTTATAGGAAGAGAGAGGTAAAGACATAGGGTAAGAGAAAAGACAGACTGAAAAGAGAGGGTCAGAGAAAAAGATGCACAGAGAACCTATAGACAGTAAGGTGGGTAAAGAGTAAAAGATAAACAGATATGGAGAGAAAATGACAGGTAGGGAGAGAGATACAGATAGATGGAGAGAGAAAGTAATAAAGATAAAGAAAGAGGTGGAAAAAGCGCGAAAGAAATAGAAAGAGACAAAAATGTAAAATAAGAGAGAAGGTAGAGATAAAAGAGAGCGACAGAGAGAAAAAATAGATAATAACAAATAAGAACAAAGAGTGGGTTCAATTAAGTTGAAATATAAAAGCTCTGGGCATTATCCATCTAAAGTAGATTTCATAGGCTAAATATAAATAAATAAATGCAATCTCACTTTAAATATCAATATAGTTAGACGAAGTCCAAAGAAGGTCTATAAAAAATTGGTGCTGTCATTATTCCGGGATACTGTTGATAAGCTTTCTGCCCTTTATGCAATAAGACAAACGGAAGACATACCAAATTTTGAGGCCCCTCTAGGAGCGAACGGATTTTTAGGAGGTATCTTTATGGAATAAATACGTTAGAAAGGCCAATATCTGCCGAGAGACGATTTTTGTCTTATCAAATTTGAAACATACTAAGGCATATACAAATTAATGTTTACCGACTTCCTTCTCCCTCTTTTCTCTCGACCACTCCGCTTATCCTTTCAAAATATGGTGTGTGTCTTGAATAAATTTGATATACGGAAGTCACTATAAATATGAAAGTTTGAAGTTTCTCAGATTGTTAAATATGAGTTAAGTATATATTTAGAGAAGCAAGACGGCTAGGATTTTAGCTTACTTTTCTCAATCATAAATCGAAAATATTTTTTTTCAGAAGAGCTGTGAAAGAAAATAATACCGCACCGTATTTATGTTGAAAACCTCTCAATTATTTTCTTTAATATTTGTTTACTTGAACTAAAATTTAAAACCGTTCGAATGCACTCAAACTAAAAAATAAAGCCCAAAAGAGAAACCAAAACACCAAAAACAAAATAAAATAACTGTCATGCAAAATACTAAGCGCCTTACCCACACAGCATTCACCACAACCGAAGACTATAAATACTTTTATGTTACTCGAAATTACTTTGCAGCGCCACTAGACAACTCTCGAACTGCACAAAATTTTAATATTTACATATCTATGAATTGGTTAGTGCACAGCCAATGGAACGCATAGACCTCGAGCTACATGCAGACTTGTGTCGAAAAGTGAAATTCAATTAAGCACTTCGAGAGAGTAAAGAAATATTGGCCATTACTTACAACTAACAAAAAATGAAATAAAAGTGCACAACAACAACAACGTCAAGTCGGAGCAAATGGGCAAAAACGCAAGAGCAAATTAAAATAAACAAAACTGGCAGTAAAAGTTAGTAGCAACGAAGTGCCTAAGAAAATAATACGAAAACAACACAGGCTCACTAACACACACAAACACTTGAATAAACCAACGGCGGTGTATGCCGGTGCGTATGCGTAACTTTGAAAACACTTTTCGCTTAAAGTTGCATATGGAGTTGGAGGGTAGGGAGAAAAGCGTACAAGAGAGTTGTGAAATCTCCCGTAGGGCGTGTTCTTAAATGCTGTTGCTACAAAATACATATGTTTTGGCAAAACTGTATATTTTTATGTTAAGGACTTTAATTAAAATGTTTAGACTAATAAATGCAGAGATTGCGCTCGAAATACCTTAACGCCGCAAGCTTTTATTCTTATATTTTAAATTTCATTGTTTCGGCAATTTATTGCAGCGTGTTATTTCTGCTTTTACTGCAGGGTTCGAATGAAAAATTTTTGAATAAACACATTTATCATAATCAAGCATATTATCTGCCTTAATTCCATAACAGCGAAAAGTTTTCTTTGCGCTTATTCACGCGAAGTGCAGCTTTTGGCTTCCATTTTGTGTTGAAATGTGTATTTATGTGCATTAATATATATATTATAGGTATATATAGAAGTGTGTATGTATATATATATGTGCGCGCGTATATCAAAACTTTTATCGAAGCGTTTTTTCGGCGAAGCAAGTGATTAACATAAATGCTGCCGATAATGAGGATGAAGTGCAGTTATGCCGAAAAAACAACTTAAAAACATTAATATTAATGCGTGAGTTGTAAAAACACTTTTTCAAACGGTTAACTGTATAATAAGTTTACGAAAATGGTGTTTATTTTGAAAATATAAGGAGAAGGGTCTAAATATGACGATATGAGAGGATGAAAGTATGATTTTTTTAAGAAAAATTGTATCAATGGTGTTTTTTATATAAAAAATTTAAGTCAATTAGTTGCCACTTTTATGAGATATCGATCTGAGTTTTTGTACATGTCATTTTCTCAGCAAAAAGCTCCACATTTGTCTAAATTGACGACATCAGATCACTATAGCATATAGCCGTCATACAAAATGAACGGCCAACATCTCACCTTGTATGAAAATGAAAAACTCTTTTGTTTGAGAAGACATCTTCCCCCAATTCGACATAGAATATTTCCACAACCAATGCTATAATACCTGAAAAAAAAACTTCATATCGGACTACCATAGCCTATAGTTGCCATACAAAATGAACAATAAAAATAAGGTCCTTGTAGCAAAACCTTTTTTATTTTATGAGATTTCTTCACAAAATTTGGCTTAAGATGCTATCTCAAATAACTCTAATACCTCTGATAAAAAATTTTGAAAACACACAACTATAGCATAAAGCTGTCATGCAAGCTGGTCATTCAAAAGCAAGTTCTTCCAGTGAAAACTTTTTTATTGGCCAAGATATCTTTTTTAAATTTCGCAAAGTATATTAGCTAACATAGCCCTATACTTCCAGCACATATGGTACAGATCAGACATCTACAGCATATATCTGCCATATAAACAGATAGATAAAAATCACAATGAAGATCATTTATACCCTTTTATGGTAGTAGAAATGCACTTGGGAGGTGTTTTACAGCTTCGTCCAGCGCAGCTTAGCGTTTTTTCTTCTTTTTCTTAAATTAAATTACTATCTAACATTAGTTAGCATATTTGTCCAAGCTAAGATATGCATTTGGTATGGAAAGTACAACAGTGCGTATTAGCAACCAATATGTGCGCGCAGAAGGAAACTAAAGAGCTGCTTCTTTGAATAAAATAAGCACTTATTTTGCTATACTAGTGCAAAAGACATCAGGTTTTTCGAGCACTAGAAAGCAGCTATTGCCACAGCCCCTCAGAGCTCTTTGGTACGCATACCGTTGTATTTTGCACAATTTAAGTTTCATGCACATTTACAGACAAATATATATATATATATATATATATATATATATATACATGTATATTCTGATATATACATATGTCTATATGCTTGCATCGTTTATATTATGGGATACAGCATAAGTTGTGCAATATTATATTGCTTGCATACATAAATCTCAGTACTGCCAAATATCTATCACTCGCTCTCACTCTTCGCGCTGTCGCTTCGCTTGTATTTTTGCAGCGGGTGTTTGGCTGGGAAGATACTCGTTAAAAATCACTTAAAATTCCATCATCATAAATTTATCAAATTTTCGTTGCAGTCTTTACAAGGGGAGCGAGCAGTCGAAATTATTACAAAAGAATATTAAAATTTTAACGAAAATGCAAGATTTTGTTGGTTACAAAATTATTAAAGCGAAAATTTATATGCAAGTTGTAATGAGTGTAGTATACGTGCTTTGATTCTCATTGCATTTCGCATGCGCATTTAGGTTAATATGGACTAGGGCACGTATTTTGACGTGATTAATGTAATGACACGATGTGACAGATGAGTTTCAAAGCAGCGCTTGACCAATCGGCACTAGCCTTTTTTTGAGTGGTGAACAAATTGTGTGGGATCCAACGTGAGCACCTTTATCTTTCCAGTCAAAAGTATTTGTATCTGTACGCGCACATCATCAACAGTTTCGAGAAAAACTGACTTTGAACGACCTTCGCGAAATTCTTTTTAGAGTGATCTACCATCTCGATTGAATTCAACATACCATCGATTAATGCTGGTCCTGATTTTCTAAAACTGGATTAAGTTTTGCGATGCACTGTTGTTGAGATAATCTTCTTCGAAAGTTGTAAAAATTAGTTGCGATTTAATTCTATTTTCTGGCCAGTATGAATATTTTAAGTTACTGTAAACAACAAAAATAACGCTCGTATGTCAAACTTATCTGACCATGTATAACATCAAAAAAATCAAAATATAGTTTGAGTTGAGTGAGTTACTAGATTTCACATCAGGATTGTTAAATCACGCCATATAAAAGCTAACATGATTTTTGAAAATTCAATATGTATATACAAAAAAATCGGGAAAAATGAATTTTTTTTTTCAAAAACGTATGATAATAATTAAAAAAACGAAAAAATTATTTTCAATATTTTTATGCATTAAACTATTTATTTTTTCATTATTTTTGCAAATTTGTATATTTTTTGGTGGAAAAATATGAAAATTAATTATATTTTTTATAAAAAATGTGTAATAATAATTAAGAAAAATATATATTTAATACTTAATTTATTTTTATGCAATATTTTTTTTTTCAGTATTTTTGCTTTGGTTTTTGAACATTATTATACTTAGTATATATTTGTCCACAAATTCCTCAGAACTA